>NW_024081717.1:162979-340211 GCF_003009895.1 Hyaena hyaena | reverse complement strand
AAGGGAGGGAGGGAGGAAGGAAGGAAGGAAGGGAAGAAGGAAGGGAGGAAGGAAGGGAGGAAGGAAGGGGGGGAGGAAGGAAGGGAGGAAGGAAGGAAGGGAGGAAGGAAGGAAGGGAGGAAGGAAGGAAGGGAGGAAGGAGGGAAGGGAGGAAGGAAGGGAGGAAAGAAGGGAGGGAGGAAGGAAGGAAGGAAGGAAGGAAGGAAGGAAGGAAGGAAGGAAGGAAGGAAGGAAGGGAGGGAAAGGGAATTAATGGCAGGTATCTTTTGCCTGATTTCTGAGGCCTTAAAGGAACGGCAAGAAAGTTGTTCTTGGTTTTAAAGGCTGATCTTCCCTGTATAGATTTGCCACTGCGCTATATGGTAATGAAGCCCGTCACACTTTTGTTGTTGTTTTAACCCTTAAACTTACCCTGTAATGTGCAGTGGAGTTTTTCCAGCGGGAAGGCAGCAGCTACAGGTCGTGGCGGGGGGAGAGGTGGTCTGTTGCTCACGAGGGGCTCTCGTGAATTATGTTCTGGATTGTCTTCAGGAATGAACACATACAAGTCATCATCATACTGGTTCACAGAAGCGCCAACCCCAACCTCCGCGAGGCTGTGCTCAGCCTCGGTGCCCGATTCATTCACTTTATCTTCCTTTGCCAGCTCATCTGCCTCATCTCCTTCTGCACACTGTCTGTATGTCTGTCCACTTTCAGGATGAAATGCTGGGTTCTGTAAGCCTGTTTACGATGAAGATGATAGATTTCACTTAAACACACTGTCTGGAGGCATCTCGTATTTTCTAATTTCATACAGAAGTGGCAGTACTGCTAATCAAACTTTTATGATCTGATAGAGTGGAAAGCTGACAAACGCATAATTTTAGTGAATAGTCATTCTTGGGCTTTTAGAATATTTACCAAATGAATGGTTAAAGCTTCATTATATCTTGCTACCTCACTATATGACACATACATACAATAACATTCGGATTCTCTAGAGCCATTGTTTGAGCAGATTCATATATCTGCCTATCATATGTGACTGCATGATGGCATTTTTATTAGAAAACAGCATAACTCACCTAAGAAGTAATAAATTATGGAAAAGGTAAATACAAGGAAAAATAATAAACCTTAACTTGCTAGTAAATAATGCAATAAAGGTAAATCTGTGATCTTATTTAGTGTTTTAATATATAATTATCACCAGATTATATCTTAACTCTTGAAAACATTACTTGAGTAAAGTGTTAATATTTTTTGGTGGAGAAGGCATCCAAATCACCAACGGTAGGTAAACCTTTCTAAGACTCCATTCTGTCATCTATAAAATACATCCTATCCTGAAACTTAACCAAATAATCCAAATTCCCTCCATCCTAAGAATCATGATTCCACCATTTGTTTTTATAATGTACACAATAAGTACCCAGGTAGAAAGCTGAAAAAAGATAATATAACGCAATAACTTCAAATCCTAAAATTTTGTTGTTTAAATTTTCTTTATAAAAATTCTGCTTTAAATAAAGGATTCACAAAACTTTAAAACAAACTTAGAATCTCTACATTGGAAGGAATATGTGAATTGCTGTCATCGTCCGTGCAAGAGACGAGTGGATGACTGTTGTTTTAAAGTGTTGCTAAGCTGAAATATAGCTAAAGAAGCCAGTTGGCAGAGTATGGGGGAAAAAAGGCCTTTTTAAAAAAAAAACAAACAATGAAGAGTTATGCTGTAGAAACTTTTCAGTTATGGGAGAAAATTAGTCATGAAGAAAAACTGTGCCCGTGATAGCACTCCATATTTCTACATGGAAGTTAATTTTTTATTGTTCTTTCTTTTCACGTGAGAAAGAGGAAAGGTACAGCTTCAGTATTAAAATGACAGACCAAGATTCTTTAATTAGTAGCCTGGGCAGAGCGGCCAGCCTTTCATTCTTGCACCGGTCTCATTCATCTTTCTAGCTCTAACACTGAACACCGAGCTCGAGATAAAGTAGTCTCTAGAAATATTGATGGAGTAGACGATGCAGTGACTGAAAAGAAATTACTGCTTAAGCTAGCAAAGGGACTTCACTATTTCTGTCTGGGCAAATCGATCATCAACTTAGAATTACACTCGTGCTATAGGAAATTACTTGTAGCCACCCTTACGTTGATGTATTCAGTATTTATGTTTTATGTTTACACGGTCTAAGCAACAGAGTCTACTTGGCCCCTGTCAGAAATGCCCAAACCTGGAACCCAGCCCTGGAGGGTTGGATGTGGTAGGTGAGTGAGTTTTGGCCAGCTTCACAGTCATGATGACACTAATGGAAATCTGCTAAGGTGAGCCGTGCTTCACCCCTTATCTTATGAAAGAACCTGAGGCCTGAGTCCAGTCACACAGTTTCCTAAACAAGACAATTCCAGGTCCCAGTCGTCTTTAGAAACGAGGTTGTTCTCTATAACTAATTGAAATAATGTTTTCTTTTTATAGGAAGCCCTTCTGAGGATTAAATTTCATAATAAATAAACGGTCATCATCTGTGACGGCCTTTGTCATCATTTTTATTACTATCAAAAATGAAAATAAAATGTATGACTTTAAAACTCAGTGCATTGAGTCATTACATTAGCATTATTTTGTTATGCCATAACTTTTGAAGTTGATTCCTGATTTGCCAAAGCATGCTAGTTAAAACATTATATTTTAAGATATTTAAATAACTAGTTAAGATACTTAATATTATCTGATTTGCAGATCAGGCTACCATTTGAAAAACTAGTGGTCAATAATGGTTATTGAGCATCAGCTGTTCAGTGTTAAAAGGTCAATACCTTGCAAGAGCATGGCTGATATGTGAGACGTCACTGTGGCTGTGAACAAACAGAGGGGTCTGGGATAGGACCAGAAAGGTTATCTAGGGATAACGTTTAGATGATGATAAGAATTATAAGGATGAAGAGAAAGTAGAGGGAAATTTGGAACAGAAAAGTGATTAGTTCTTTCACGAAGCGCAGAGAATTAGGAGTGGCAAATGTGGAAGCTGCCATTGCAGGGTTTCTCAATAGTAGTGCTGCTGAGATTTCGGACCAGATAATTCTGTGTTGTGTGGGGTATGTGTCCTATGCATCGTGGGGTATTTAGCAGAATTGCTAGTGTCCACCCACCAGATGCCAGTTGGGAAGCTCCCTTCTTAAATCATGATAATAAAACAACTGCTGTCCATTGACGAATATCATCAGTTGTGAGTAGAAAACAGTCCTTTGTTGAGAACCACTGTGCTACTGCAATATTCCAGGAAGAGCTGATGGCAGCATGGATTAGGATAAATAATGAAAGATTGAGGAACCGCTGAATGCTGGCTATGCTGCAAATGTAGAAACAACAGTATTTTCTGACAGACTGGATGTGGGGTGAGAGAGGAAGTACAAAAGCCAAGGGGTACTTCCAGGGAAATTAAACAAAGAAAGAATCTTCACTTACTGAATGGGAAAGTCAGCAGGTGGTGTAGGTTTGGAAGTGTCTGGCATTAGGGTTTTGGATTTGGAAATGTTGAACGGGGGATGCCTATCAGATGTGCTGGGGAAGCAAGTTATTGTATACCAGCGCAATCTGGCATAATGGGTAGTTATATACATGTAGGGAGGCTGAGTTAGTCCTCAGACTTTAGGATATAGAACCACATCCTATTACAGCCAGGAAGGACTTTAGAGAGAGACCTAGTCCACGCTTCTCATTTCCTGGCAGAGAAAACTAAGGTCTAAAAAGAATGTGACTTTGTTTTAAAAAATACTGAAAAAGTAGAGTTGTCAAATAGTCAAAATATTTGCATCAGTCTGAATTGTGTATTCTCTTTGGGTAGGAAAAACTGGTGTTTGATTATTCAAACCTGAACTTAATAGAAGTATCTCAATTGGCAAGATAATGTAGTAACATCTCTACCGTATTATAAATTAGAACACATTCAGTTAATTAAATGTCTTCCCATGCTCTCCAAGACTGAACTCTCATGCTCTGTTCAGCCTTACTTTACCAGTTACATGTACTTTAATGTAAGTGTTATATATAACATGTATTCATAATGTACAGAAACACTTACTAGGAGAATATGCTAATAATGAAGTAAAATCATCTTCATAGTCATTTTCTTGATCATTATTTCCACTAACTTCTGGTATCTGAAAAAAAGAATGTTTTTAATTAATCTTTTTTTAATTTAAAAAATTTTCTTTTATTTTTACTTTTATTTTTTTTATTTTTTAAAAATAGTTTATTGTCAAGTTGGTTTCCATGTAACACCCAGTGCTCATCCCCACAAGTGCCCTCCTCCATGCCCATCATCCCCCTTCGCCTCTCCCTCACCCCATCAGCCCTCAGTTTGTTCTCAGCATTCAAAAGTCTCTCATGGTTTGCCTACCTCCTTCTCCCCAGCAATTTTTCCCCTTCTCCTCCCCCGTGGTTCTCCGTTAAGTTCCTCCTAATCTACCTATATGGGCAAACATATGGTATCTGTCCTTCTCTGCCTGACTTATTTCGCTCAGCATAACATCTTCTAGTTCCATCCATGTGGCTACACATGGCCAGATTTCATTCTTTCTCATGGTCATGTAGTATTCCATTGTATAGATGAACCACATCTTCTTGACCCATTCATCTGTTGATGGACACTTAGGCTCTTTCCATGTTTTGGCTATTGTTAAGAGTGCTGCTATGAACATTGGGGTACTTGTGCCCCTATGAATCAGCACTCCCGTGTCCTTTGGGTAAATTCCTAGCAGTGCTATTGCTGGGTCATAGGGGAGTTCTATTGTTAATTTTTTGAGGAATCTCCACACTGTTTTCTAGAGAGTCTGCACCTGTTTACATTCCCACCAACAGTGTAGGAGGGTGCCTGTTTCTCCACATCCTCACCAGCATCTAGAGTCTCCTGATTTGTTCATTTTAGTGACTCTGACTGGTGTGAGGTGGGATCTCAGTGTGGTTTTGATTTGTATTTCCCTGATGATGAGGGACATTGAGCATTGTTTCATGTGTCTGTTGGCCATCTGGATGTCATCTTTGGAGAAGTGTCTGTTCATGTCTTCTGCCCATTTCTTCACTGGATTATTTGTTTTTCGGGTGTGGAGTTTGGTGAGTTTCTTATAGATTTCAGGTACCAGCCCTTTATCTGATATGTTATTTGCAAATATCTTTTCCAATTCCATCAGTTGCCTATTAGTTTTATTGATTGTTTCCTTTGCTGTGCAGAAACTTTATCATGATGAGGTCCCAGTAGTTCATTTTTGCTCTTGATTCCCTTGCCTTTGGAGATGTGTCAAGTAAGAAATTGCTATGGTTGAGGTCAAGGAGGTTGTTGCCTGTTTTCTCTTCTAGCATTTTGATGTTTTGCTGTCTCACATTCAGGTCCTTTGTCCATTTTGAGTTTATTTTTGTGTATGGTGCGAGAAAATGATCAAGTTTCATTCTTCTGCATGTTGCTGTCTAGTTCTCCCAGCACCATCTGTTAAAGAGGCTGTCTTATTTCCATTGGATACTCTTTCCCATTTTGTCAAAGATTAGTTGGCCATAAATTTGTGGGTCCAATTCTGAGATCTCTATTCTGTTCCATTGGTCTATGTGGTTTTTTTTTTTTGTTTTGTTTTGTTTTGTTTTGTTTTGTTTTTGGTGCCAGTGGCATACTGTCTTGATGATTACAGCTTTGTAGCAGAGGCTAAAGCCTCGGATTGTGATGCCTCCCGTTTTGGTTTTCTTCTTCAATATTACTTTGGCTATTAGGGGTCTTTTGTGGTTCCATAAAATTTTAGGATAGTTTGTTCTTGCTTTGAGAAGAATGCTGGTGCAATTTTGATTGGGATTGCATTGAATGTGTAGATTACTTTGGGTAGTAGTGACATTTTAACAATATTTATTCTTCCAATCCATGAGCATGGAATGTTTTTCCATTTCTTTGTGTCTTCTTCAATTTCTTTCATAAGCTTTTTCTAGTTTTCATCATACAGATCTCTGATATCTTTGGTTAGGTTTACTCCTAGGTATTTTATGGTTTTTTGTGCAATTGTGAATGAGATCAGTTCCTTGATTTCTCTTCCTGTTGCTTCATTTTTGGTGTATAAAAATGCAATCGATTTCTGTACGTTGATTTTGTACCCTGCAACTTTGCTGAATTCATGAATCATTTCTAGTAGGCTTCTGGTGGAGTCTGTCAGGTTTTCCACGTAGAGTATCATGTCATCTGCAAAAAGTGAGTTTGACTTCTTCTTTGCCAATTCTGACGCCCTTTATTTCCTTTTGTTGTCTGATTACTGATGATAGGCCTTCCAGCACTATGTTAAACAACAGTGGGGAGAGTGGACATCCCTGTCTTGGTCCTGATTTCAGGGGGAAAGTTCTCAGTTTTTCCCCATTGAGGATGTTGTTAGCTGAGGGCTTCTCATAGATGGCTTTTATGATGTTTAAGTAAGTTCCTTCTATCCCTACTTTCTTGAGGGTCTTTATTAAGAAGGAATGGTGTATTTTGTCAAATGCTTTTTCTGCATCTATCGACAGGATCATACGGTTTTTATGTTTTCTTTTGTTAATGTGATGTATCACATTGATTGATTTGCAAATATTGAATGGGACCTGTAACCCAGGAATGAATGACACTTGATCATGGTGGATAATTCTTTTTATGTGCTATTGCATTCGAATTGCAAGTATCTTGTTGAGGATTTTTGCATCTGTATTCATCAAGGATATTGACCTGTAGTTCTCTTTGTTTGCTGGGTCTCTGCCTGGCGTGGGAACCAAAGTGACACTAGCTTCGTAGAATGAGTCTGGAAATTTTCCTTCCATTTCTATTTTTCAGAATAGCGTGAGAAGAATGGGTATTAACTCTGATATAAATGTCTGGTAGAATTCCCCAGGGAAGCCATCTGGCCCAGGGCACTTACTTGTTGGGAGATTTTTGATAGCTGATTCAATTTCTTCACTAGTTATGGGTCTGTTCAGATTTTCTATCTCTTCCCATGTGAATTTGGTAATGAGTGTGTGTTTAGGAATTTGTCCATTTCTTCTAAGTTGTCCATTTTGTTGGCATATAATTTTTCATAGTATTCTCTGATAATTGCTTGTATTTCTGAGGGGTTGGTTGTAATAAGTCCATATTCGTTCATGATTTTATCTATTTGGGTGCTCTCTCTTCTCTTTTTGAGAAGCCTGGCTAGAAGTTTGTCAATTTGGTTTATTTTTTCAAAAAGCCAAATCTTGGTTTCATTGATCTGTTCAACTGTTTTTTTTTTTTTTTTTTTTTTTGGATTCGATATTGTTTATTCTGCCCTGATTTTTATTATTTCTCTTCTCCGGGTTTGGGGTGCTCTTGTTGCTCTCCTTCTAGTTCCTTTAGGTGCATTGTTAGATTTTGTACTTGTGCTTTTTCTAATTTCTTGAAATAGACCTGGAGTGCAATGTACTTTCTTCTTAGAACTGCCTTTCCTGCATCCCATAGAGTTTGTATTGTTGTATTTTCATTTTCATTTGTTTCCATATATTTTTTAATTTCTTCTCTAATTGCCTGATTGGCCCATTCATTGTTTAGTAGAGTGTTCTTTAACCTGCATGTTTTTGGAGGTTTTCCAGACTTCTTCCTGTGGTTGATTTCAAGGTTCCTAGCATTGTGATCTGAAAGTGTGCATGGTATGATCTCAATTCTTTTATATTTATTGAGGGCTGCTTTACGTCCTGCTATGTGAATTATCTTGGAGAATGTGCCATGCGTACTTGAGTAGAAAATGAATTCCAGGTTCTCAGGATGTAGAATTCTAAATGTATCTGTCAAATTCATCTGGTCCAATGTGTCTTTCAAGTCCATTGTTTCTTTAGTGACTTTCTGTCTAGTTGATCTATCCATTGCTGTAAGTGGATTATTAAAGTCCCCTGCTATTAGCACATTCTTATCCATAAGATTGTTTCTGTTTGTGATTAATTGTTTTATGTATTTAGGTGCTCCCGTATTCAGTGCGTACACATTTATAATTGTTAGCTCTTCCTGATGGATATACTTGTAATTATATAATGCCCTTCTTCATCCCTTTTTACTGCCTTTACTTTAAAGTCCAGTTTGTCTGATATAAGTATAGCTACTCCAGCTTTCTTTTGACTTCCAGTAGCATGATAGATATTTCTCCATCCCCTTACTTTTAATCTGAAGGTGTCCTCCAGTCTAAAATGAGTTTCTTGTAGACAGCAAGAAGATGGATTTGTTTTTTTTATCCATTCTGCTACTCTATGTCTTTTGATTGGAGCATTTAGTCCATTTACATTCATTGTTATTATTGAAAAATATGGGTGTAGAGTCATTGTGTTCTCTGTAGGATTCATGCTTGTAGTGTGTCTCTTGTACCTTGTGCTCCTTGCAACATTTCCCTCATAGAGTCCCCCTCAGGATTTCTTGTAGGGCTGGTTTAGTGGTTATGAATTCTTGCAATTTTTGCTTATTTGGGAAGACCTTTATCTCTCCTTCTATTCTGAATGACAGGCTTGCTGGATAGAGGATTCCTGGATGCATTTTTTTTTATGTTCATCACATTGAAGACTTCTTGCCATTCCTTTCTGGCCTGCCAAGTTTCAGTAGACGGGTCTGTCACCCATCTGTCACCGGTCTGTCAACCGTTATAGGTTTCCCTTTGTATGTTAGGGCCCTTTTATCCCTAGCTGTTTTCAGAATTCTCTCTTTATCCTTATATTTTGTCAGTTTCACTATAATATGTTGTGCAGAAGATCGATTCAAGTCACGTCTGAGGGGAGTTCTCTGTGCCTCTTGGATTTCAATGTTTGTTTCCTTCCCTAGATAAGGGAAGTTCTCAGCTATAATTTGTTCAAGGACTCCTTCAGTGCCTTTCCCTCTCTCTTCCTCTTTTGGAATTCCTATGATACAGATAATGTTCCATTTGATTGTATCACTCAGCTCTTGAACTCTCCTTTCGTGTTCTTGGATCAGTTTATCTCTCTTTTTCTTGGCTTCCTCTTTTTCTGTAATTGTGTTTTCTAATTCACCTATTCTCCTCTCTACCTCTTCAATCCGTGCAGTGGTCGTCTCCATTTTATTATGCATCTCATTTATAGCATTTTTTAATTCATCACAACTATTTTTATGCTCCATAGTCTTTGTAGCAATAGTTTCTCTGATGTCTTCCATGCCCTTTTTAAGCCCAGTGACTAATTTTATGACTACTGTTCTAAATTCTTGTTCAGTTATGTTGCTTATAACTGTTTTGAGCAGTTCTTTAGCTATTATTTCTTCCTGGAATTTCTTTAGAGTAGAGTTCTTCTGTTTGGTCAATTTGGCTCACTTTCTGTTTCTTGTTAGTTTTAAAAGCTTGTTATGCACTCTGTACCTGTGAGTACTGCTGTATTAAAGAAGGCTCTTTGACTGTCCAGAGCCTGTCCATTCAGGAAGTGTTCTTTGAATGGTGTTTCTTGGTCTGTCTTGTTGAGACTTTGGTTATTTTATTTCCCAACTTGTAGTGGTATTTAGGATTCTCCACTATATGTACTTTGGCTTATTTCTTGTTGTAGCCTTATAAGGTTGTTTTCTCCGTGGACTTTGTCTCCTTTTTCTCCCAATCTCCTGCCATTCTGAAAGGGTTTCTACGGCTTCAGACCTTTTCCGTTTGAGAGATGGGGGTGAGTGAAATGTATGGAGCTCTTTACTTCTCTGCCATCTTGCCTGTCAAAAATTTCTTTTAATGTTTATTTTTGAGAGAGAGACAGAGCATGAGCTGGGGAGGTGCAGAGAGAGAGGGAGATACAGAATCTGAAACAGGCTCCAGGCTCTGAGCTGGCTGTCATCACAGAGCCCGATGCAGGACTTGAACCCACGAACCATGAGATCATGACCTGGACCGAAATCGGATGCTTAACCGAGTGAGCCACCCAGGTGCCCCTACAATACAATTGTTGAATGACAGAAAGTATTAAAAGTATACTGAGGGGCACCTGGGTGGCTTAGTTGGTTAAGCGTCTGACTTTCATTTAGGTCATGATCTTGCGGTTCGTGGGTTCGAGCCCCGTGTCGGGCTCTGTGCTGACTGCCAGCTCAGAGCCTAGAGCCTGTTTCAGTCTGTGACTCCCTCTCTCTCTGACCCTCCCCTGCTCACGCTGTCTCTCTCTCTCTCTTAGAAATAAATAAAACATTAAAAAATTAAAAAAAAAATAAAAGTATACTGAAGCAATTGGACATTTACAATAAACAATGAATTGATTAAAATTAAAGCTTACTGCAATTAAGATTCAAAGCAACAATCATGAAATTTAGGTGCAATAAATAAGTTTTGAATAAAATTGAACACAACTCTTTCTCTTAAAAATCATGAGCTTTCCTTTCTTTTAACATTTCTTGGGTGATTTTTTTTGGATCAGTCAATTGAGAGCCTGACACTTGATTTCTGTTCAAGACATGATCTCACAGTTAACGGGTTTGAGCCCTGTGTTGAGACCTGATAGCATGGAGCCTGCTTGGGATTTTCTCTTTCCCTCTCTCTATGCTCCTCCCCTGCTCAGGCTCTCTCTTTCTCTCTCTATCTCAAAATAAATAAATAAGCTTAGAAAATATTTCTGTATCTTCTACCAGTTCAAAAGAATTCTTAATTACATCAAGTATTATAATACAGAGAAAAACAGTGAAATTACAAAATGGCTTATTTTCCTTTTTTAGAAAGAAAAAAAGAAACGGAATTAAGGGGATTTATGTTTGTTTTTCTGAAGTTAGTTCCATTACATGTAGAAGACAGGATTACTGGGAAAAAACCAGAAACCTATTATTTCTGAATTGCTAGCCTTTGTTTATAATCTCTGAAGGAGACATGGGGTCTTATAGCAGTGGAACATATTCGAGCTCCTAGATATGAGTAAGCAACCAGTGACAGTTCTATTTGTGTAAAAGCTTGTAGAGAAAAAGATGGAAGTTGGATGCATTAACATAGGTCACATTTTGTTACCATGAACCTCAAGTGATTATTCAAATGATTTATACTTTTGATCTTATGAAAACTTATATTAGTCCATTTTCTCTACATTTTGAATGTCCCTTTATGTGTTTGTTTGTTTATCTGTTTAAAATGTTTTATTTATCTTTGAGAGGTGAGGAGGGGCAGAGAGAGAGGACAGGATCCCAAGCGGGCTCTGTGCTGACAGCAATGAGCCTGATATGGGACTCAAATTCACCAAGTGTGAGATCATGACCTGAGCTGAAGTCTAATGCTCAACCAACTGAGCCACCCAGGTGCCCTTGGAATGTCCCTTTAAAAATTTAAAGCACCCATATTGAAGCATTATTAAATTTATAATAGCCCTGGTATGCAAGGGTATTTGAGCTGCATATTGACTTCATCAATTTGATTGATCACTCACTTTGGCCAATAGGAGCCCAATGGAATTTATTCTTCCTTCCCTCCTTCCTTCCTTCCCTCCTTCCTTCCTTCCCTCCTTCCTTCCTTCCCTCCTTCCTTCCTTCCCTCCTTCCTTCCTTCCCTCCTTCCTTCCTTCCTTCCTTCCTTCCTTCCTTCCTTCCTTCCTCCCTCCCTCCCTCCCTCCCTTCCTTCCTTCTCTAATGTTATCCAGGGAAGCAGTTGGTCTTTGATTTCCAGTGGAATCTTGAAAATAAATGTGTCTTTATTATTATTATTATTATTGTGAACCTGATGCAGAAGCTCATTTTATATTTAAATCATATTTTCCCCTTGGTGAACTCAATAAAATACTAATATGAAAAGTCATGTAACTTTGACATGTTGATTGATATTTCTATGCTTTGGTATTAAATGAATTGTTTAGTACAGCCATTCTATGTTTCCAATTAGCTTGACCTCTTTATTCCTTAAGATAGATAAGAATACATTTTAAAAATCCATAATACTTTAAAATCATATCAAGGAAGTTTTTACTAGTTGAATAACAGGGATTGTTTTCAAAGATTTCAGAAATTATGTAAAAATTTTCCATATACTATTCACAAGTCTGGACATTATGGGATCAAAATTTATGAGAATTAATAGAGACTGTGGGCCAGTATGTAGATATATGTGTATATACTGAGGTTAAAATCTTATGGAATCATTTTTATGTCAGAAGCTATAGGACGTTTGTATTAATAAGCAAGCAAGCCCAAAAATGTATTGAAGGAAGAAATTTTCCAAACTTAAAAAGTAGCTAAGCTTGCAGGCTTTGAGCAATTTTCTAACTATCCTGTAAAACTACATTTTGTATATCAGGCTCTGCAGAGATTGTTTTCTCAGGAATGAGAGGATCTTTAGAAATATTTAAATGAAAAAAAATGTTGCTTCTTACCCGAGTTCCTTATGCTTATAATCATAGTTATTTTCAAAATATGTTAGATTAGTGACATATTAATAATTGCTGAATGAAATCGATGACGATTTCAAAGACAAGTGGGCCAGCCCTCTGATGTATAACCACTTTAGTACTTGGCAGTGTGGTGCAGTGGGCAGAGCATGGCTTGTAAAGTCAATCTAAGAACAAATCACAGTTCTATGATTTATTAGCTGTGTTATATCAGGCAATTCTAAATTTCAACATTCTATGCTGCCAAATGTGAATAGCATTACCTATGGCATCAGTTTGCTCAGAGGGTTAAATGAAAATAATGTAAGCAAAACACAGAGTACATTTACCACATAGTAATTGCTCAATAAATGTAACCTATGCATGGTAGATTTTCCTATATTTAATAAAGTAGAGTGATCACATCGATTTGATAGGGGGATCATCATTAATGAACCAATAGTTATTTAACTTATTTCTTCTCAATTGTGTGCCTCTAGAAGTTTTGCTGACAGACAAAGAACTGGAATATGAACTTTGTATATGACTGAAGTGTGGCAGTATGATTTTGTTATTAAAGATACTTTGATAATTTACAAGATAATAGAGATAAGCATGGAAAAAGCAGTAATTCTTTAATAAGTTCCTTTTTTCTAAAGCTAGAATCTGACATTATTCATTAATCTGTTAAATATTCATGCGGGCCTACTATGTGCTAACTACTCTGTTAGCAATTAAGGAAAATAAGTTAAAAATAAGAGACATAATTCCCATTCTCTCAACTCTCATATTTTTACAGAAAGAGAAGATAAAATAATAAAAGGATCAGAATACAATATTTTACTTATTTTGCTACACAAATTCTGTCCTTAGAAGTAAAATGGAGAATTAAGGAAGACTCAGATAACCAGCAGCAAATTTTATTAATTTGTTTCCTGTGTGAGGAGATTCGATTAAAAAATTATCTTGATGCTTGCCGTCCCACTTCCTTAAATGAAAAATCTAGCTTAAATAATACAATCTATTAGCTGAATATGCTCTCTGTAATATTCCAACCCACAGATAGTCCTTGCAGCACACAATGTTTAATGAAATTAAAATCATTCATTATCAAAGATAAACTAAGAAGAGAACTTGTTGACTAAGGTTTATAAAGCTCCACATGGCTTGGCATCTAGCACTGTACAAATTGATCATAATATTCTGATTTTGAGGGAGTGAATAAAAACAATCTTCACATGGCAGTTGGTTTCCAAATCTTGTTATGAGATTCTGAAGATATTATAATTAGCTTAACTCTTGCCCAACTTTCCACAGTGTTGACTTTAAACGATTTTGCCAGCTGTAAAGCACATGGCAGTCTGTGGAATGAGAGTAAGAAGACATATATGTTTGAAGAGTAACAAATTGTCCTGTTGTATTTTATATTTTACTCAAAATCAATGTACTAAGCTGCAGAATCCTAGATAATATTCCAATGGAAATAATAAAGAGTATAGTTACTAAATGTTAAGAATAATGAACAATGTTTTACTAAAGACATGAATAATAGCAGAGTCTCAAAATTTTTTTTTGAAGACGATTTGTAGGAGTATGCTATCTTAGCTTTCATTACATCTTTTAAAAGGATTTGTTTCTCCTTAGGCCACCTAGGAATTTGGTCTAAAAGCAGATCTTCTAATTTCTTATAAAAATTCTCTCTCTCTTTTGTTTAAAGATTATTTATTTATTTATTTATTTATTTATTTATTTTGAGAGAGAGGGAGAGGGAGAGGGAGAGGGAGAGGGAGAGAGAGGTCACATGTGCCTACATGTACGAAGGGACAAGGAGAGAGGGAGGGAAAGAATCCGAAGTAGGCTTTGCTCTGTCAGTGTGGAGGCCAATATGGGGCTCAAGTCTATGAACCACGAGATCATGACATGAGGTGAAATCAAGAGTCAGATTCTGAGCCTACTGAGCCACTGAGGTGCCCAGAAAGTTCTCTTTATGTAATAGGAATTGGAATCTTGAGTGTAACAATTAAATAGGAAGTCCACCCATGATGGAAGAAGAAAAAAGGAGAATAAAATAGATGCAGAGCTGTGAGGGGGAAAAAGTGGACATCTTCCTTAGTACGGACTAAAATTTTGTTAGCAGAGCCTAAGGATATATGCTCCAGTTTTTAGACAAGTTTTTATCTTAATCTCTGCCCATGATGCAGCTCTGACAACTGCTACAAACTTCAGGCTTGGCTCCTGACTGTGTAGCCATATCCTCGCTCTATTTTGGTAGTGTTTGTTTCAAACCCATCACAGCTGTGGCTTCATCAATCAGTCACCTGCACCATTACTGGACCATATACTTGGTTTGACTTCAGCCATCTCTGTCACTAAAATGGAAGTAATAAAATTAAAACTCATTCCTTTGTTAGGATTGCAGTTGTAAATGTAAAAAATAGTTAATCTTCATTTAAAATTATAGTATCCAAAGTCTGAAAGGAGCTTGTGGATAATTGGTTTATTCTCTTGTTCACACACTGAAATAATATTAAAACAACGTGTCACAATGAAAATGTAAGGATTTACATATTTTTCCAACTAAAAGTTGTTTTTCTATGTAGTCTATAGTCTGCACTGCCCCACCCTCTTTACCCGTTGGCTTCTCCTGGGTTCTGTGCTTGTCTCTCTTCTCTCCTCACAGAATGCATTTTCTCTACGTGATCTTATTCACTCCACTGTCTTTAATTTATACCTATATCATGATCATTCTTGGATATATCATTTGCTTCAAAGTATCCTAAGGTCTATAGTCTAGGATTCGGGAAAGGATATTAGAATAAACAGTCATAAAAGCAAAAGGGGGAAAATCTAGAGGGAGAGATACCAGAAAAATCAGGAGAAAGAATGGTTGTGTCTATCCCAAAATTCATATGTTGAAAGTCTCTCAAAGAAAATTCGTATGTTGAAATTCTCTCAAAGTGATAGCACTAGATGTGGGGCATTAGGAAGGGCCCTCATGAATGGGATCAGTGCATTATAAAAGTAACCTACAGAGATCCTTTATCCATTCTACTCTATGAGGATACAGTGAAAAGGTGGCTATCTATGAACCAGGAAGAATGCCCTCATCAGATATTGAATCTGCTTGGACCATTTTCTGGCAATTCCCATTTCCAGAAGAGAAATGAGTGTTATTTATAAGCACCAGCTTATACAGTTTTTGTTCTGGCAACCTGAATGGACTAAGAGGATTTCAAGTAAATCCCAATATTACACAACTCACCAAGAGTGAAAAAGAACGGCTCTGAAAGCAGTTCATAATATTTTGCAAAGTCACTGGGGACCCTGGTGAGGGGGAATTATAATGGAACTGGGTGAATTCATACTAGATTGAAGAATCTTAGAGAGTAAAAGGGAAGTGAAGCATGGAAGGCAACATGTATAGAATTTCAAGAACAACGACGTGCATAGGGAAACTGTGCTTAATTTTTTCAAAAAATGAATTAGAGATGTCAGCAAACGTGTTTTATCGCAGGCAAGGGCTACGAAGATAGTAGGTAATAACATCCAAAACGCACATGTACAAAACATGGTACTTGTAAGAGTGGGATATACAAATACAAAAATTGCATGATCTGAAACCTCAAGTGTTTTACAACTGTGGGGAAGAGAAGCAAAATAGATAAGGCAAAATACAAGCTTTTAAAATATACATACGCTTGAAAAATGCTACAAGATAGAGAGAAACATAAAATCATTTCGATTAAGTGGCTGGAACAGTGAACATTTCAGGGTAGGTGGTATTGAAGTCTGAGTTTTAAAGAAGTATGGTTTTAATCTGCAAATAAAGGGAGGAAGCAAATTCTCAGCTGACTGGCAAACATGACTGAAACAGCAGGAAGACTTGGTGAATCTTTCCTAGTTGGTTTGATTAGGTTGCATGGAAGTATATATTTGAAACTCCAAGATGTGTTGGTGCATGAAGATTTTATTTGATAAACTTTTGAAAGTTCTTGAGTATGTAATTATTTCCCAAGAAGTGGGAAGTAGCATATTCCTGTCTGTATTTGAGAAAAATAAATTTGATGATAGTGGATAAGAGGAAAGGGTGCTATTTTAAAAGCAAAGGTGAAGAATGTTGAGGACTAGTTAAAGAAAATATTTAATGAAGAAGGCAGATTTAATAAATATCAAGGAGATGAGATGAACAAGATTTTTAACGGCTTTGATCCCAAAGCCTGGAGAAAAGGGGTCAAATATGGCAATGTAAATTTCTGCTCAGCTCAATGCTATGTGGTACCCTTTAGAACACTCTTGTCACGTAGAGATGAGGGCACTGATAAAAAACATCTTTTCTAGGCAATATGAGGTCAGAGTCTGAGGTCAAGATATTTATCAACATCTTAGGTAAACTTTGCATTATTTCATGTAACGTATGAAAATATGTCTGTAAGGGGTGCATGGTCATTAAATGGTGATTCTTACCATTTCTTTATGAAGTTAAGAAGTTTGCCAATTTGGGAAAACAGAAGGCACAAGTATGGTGGTCAAATAAAAGTTTAATTTGGTCGGCAAGACTCTTAACTATGAAATAGGCTAACAGAATTTATTTGAAGAGTAAGTACAAAATCCAAGTTTAGTTGTAAGGATACCAAAAGAAATGCTTAGGTACAAAAATCAAACAACAAACTATAAATTAAATTTAATCAAATCTTACTATGTTTTTTTTCTTAGAAATGAAAAAAGAAATTAAAAATTGGCCATGAAATTATATGGGTTGATTGGGAATTAGGGGATCTTGAACAACACACTGAAAACAAAAACCATGTAGTTGTGCCCATCAATTAGAAATGAAGTTAAATGCAACAGAGACATCCAGAAAGAAAGGGTTTAGTAAAAGAGAGAAAAGCACAGAGAGAAAAATGTCAGAGACAGTCTGAAGGAGGATGTAATCACAAAAGTCAATGGTCAAAGCTAAAAGAATCATTCTTAATGAACATTTCTTGATTTCAGGATGGTATTTAAAACTCAACTAAAGTATCTTGAAGAAGAATGAGTTTTTCGTACAGACAATTTTATCAAAACATGCAAAACTCAAGGAAATTTTTAGTATGTATCTATAAAGGACACCTTACATTTTTAAGCATGACAATTATCACCAACCCTGGTCAATCAGCCAATAGATATTTACTGAATGTCTGCTATGTGCATAATACTGCAACACTAGGAAAATTTTCCAGGGGGTATACAAAATTTGTTACACATAATACATCACCAGGATGCCAAATATTGAGCTAGGAAAATGAAAGTGAAATGCATAAAACAATTATAGTCCCTGAAGTTTGACTAAACAGCGTGACAGAAGATGAAAAGAATGAAATAATTTTAGGTTGGAATAATTAGAGCTGGAATTTGAAAAATAAGTAGAATTTGAGAGTTAAATCTTGAATCTAGTCTTAGGAGCTAATGGATAAATAAACAATAGATGAATTGGTGGAATAAGAAAGAATGTGGATATTCTTGGTAAGGAGAATGGTGCAAGCAAAATCTAGGTTGAGCGGGCCATATGCAGAGGGCAATGAGCAAAGAAACAGAGGAATTTTGAAAAGAACATGTGAATTTTGATACAAAGAGTGGAGATGACATTTGTTTATTATATCTCAATTGTGGAATATTGGAAATATTTTTAGATGATAGTAATGATGGTGATTGATATTGCCATTCAACATCCCATCTATAAATACATGTAGTTTATACAGGTTAAGAGTTTGGGTCCAGAAGTAATGTCAGGCAAATCAGGATTCAAATCTGACACTTCTATGTATTACCTATGTGAGCTTTAGTATATTCGTCACTTTTGGCTTCTCTGTGTGTAAAAAACAGCATAAATATACCTCATGTCCCAGGATTATTGTGAATTTTAAGTAAGAAAATATTTATTAAGTACTCAGCATAGAACTTGCCACACAGAAAGCATTAAACAACTGCCATCTCTATTATCTTCCTTAAGATCATTATTTTATTACCGAATGACATTTTATTCATATTTTCATATTTATGAAAATAAATATGCCCTGTTTTTCATATTTAAGCTATGTTTATGTCAAAATTTGTATTCAGTTATAAGACTGGCTAAAGATCAGTTCTATTCAAGTTGGAATATAGAGAGTAAAAATAAAGACCTTGAAATAGTAGGGATTTTTGCATACAATGAAACAAAATGTATATTTTAAAGTGTGAGGAATTACAAAAGATGTGATGGTGATCAGCATTGGACCAATTGAGCTAATGGAAATTAAGCAGGGCTCCTGGGTATCTTCATGTAGGCTGTACACGAAATTTCTCCTGGGATACTTTGATACCCTGGTCTATGATACATAGAGCACCCTAAGAACTGGATGTCAGCAGAGTTGAGGAAAGGCTCTCTCAAGTGATTCTACAGCAGTTAATTCCAAAATCGATTATACTTGATTTTATAATGTTGATATTACAACAAGGACTTGCATAGTCCTAGATTGTCTTCTTCTAGCTTCAATGATGTAAGGAAATACAGGTGGTAGCTCAGAAGGGTATTTCTTAATGGGTTTGCTAAGAGTGGGGAAGAGTAAATTGGATATGGATGCGGCTCAAAGCACACAGATGAGTAGTTAAGAAGAGAATTTGGTTTTAATAAACCATGAGCCTGTGATTGCTGCATTCGTTACCTTAACTCTGTTTTTCTATTCCTATAAGAAGAACAAAAGCACGTATGTGACAGCAGCATGAAGCTTTGCTACTCACAACTCTAAAATCTTGAAATAAATTTTAGT
Source organism: Hyaena hyaena (assembly GCF_003009895.1). Taxonomy (NCBI): domain Eukaryota; kingdom Metazoa; phylum Chordata; class Mammalia; order Carnivora; family Hyaenidae; genus Hyaena; species Hyaena hyaena. The sequence goes on along the minus strand of NW_024081717.1, from coordinate 321,137 downwards.
TTCAAAATCCTAAGCTAAACAAAGGTAAAGTTCTGTAGAGGAAACACAAGATACCACGAGGTCAAATGTATAAACCATTATGCTGTTTTGAATGCTTCAATAAAATCAAATTAAAAAAATATGCTTTCATTTGGAGGAAAACTTTATAAATAGACACTAAATAATGAATGGATTTACATGGTTCCAAGCTGGCAGACTGGAGTTAGTAAAGACGTAGTCAGGTTTACATTTATGTTGATCATTACTAAAAGTCACTTTTTCTTTTTCTTTTTTTCTAAGGCTTGGACAATCTGAGTGAGGGTCAAGGAGAACCAATGGAAAAAATCAAGCTGAATAATAAAAGGCTAGCATTGTCATCTCCACAGCTGCTGGACATTTCATTTATCTAAACACAGAGGAGCAAGTGGTTTCTGAAATCCAAGCCAGAAACAAACATAAAATACCACTTAGAGGCCCAGCAGTTTCCAACAAAGATTATACTCTTCAGTTGTTAGATAATAAGTATTATTTGACATGTGAAACAAAAGTTCCTTTAAGTTTATATTATTACTAGCAGAAAATAAGTGTTTTTTGTTTTTGTTTTTGTTTTTTTACAAATTAAACAGATCGATTCTTAAAGCTTATATTGTTGCAAATGTATTTGCAGTAGGTGTTTATGTAGCTGGAATAATCCCTCACTTCCAAATACGGAATTAGAAGAGTCAATTCTTTTTTTTTTTTTTTTAAATATTTTTATTTATTTCTAGGAGAGAGAGAGAGAGACAGCGTGAGCAGGGGAGGGTCAGAGAGAGAGGGAGACACAGACTCTGAAATAGGCTCCAGGCTCTGAGCTGGCAGTCAGCACAGAGCCCGACGTGGGGCTCGAACCCATGAACCGTGAGATAATGACCCAAGCGAAAGTCGGATGCTTAACTGACTAAGCCACCCAGGCGCCCCAGAGGAGTCAATTCTTATTGATGAGAGCATTTAAAACATGAAGGATAAACAGAAAAGGTGAATCATAGTTTAATGAAGACATGGTGGGAGTATAAATACAATTTCTAGCCTCCAACTTCAATCTGAAGGCAAGTGACAATTCAGAAGAGGCTGTTCCCACAGAAAAAGTCACTATAATAAAAATATACAAAAATACGGATTTTATAGATGTGGATTCAATATTTTTTATATCTTGAAATGCACCATAGTACTCTACATTCCTCTCATTTTACAATTTTATATTTAAATTGTGCTGTTTAATTACTTATCAAAACCATTCAGTAGGAAAGCAGTATATCATAATCAGAAAAGCCTCAGTGAATAATTATATTCATTAAAAGCCACCATTTTCACCCCATCTCAGTTTACCAGTTTCCATTCAAATCAGTTATCAGAAGACCTTTACCATTCTACTTAACTTTGTTGAATACATTTTCAGGATATACACTTTTAGATGTTACTTAAATAAGAATCTATTTAAGGAACATTACAAAAATGCATTTTAGGTACTACAAACAACTAAAAATGGTAATAGAATAAATTTGGTAAGTTGACCACAGAACTTGTTGAAAAAACTATTCAGTTCATTTTAGGTAAAATAAAATGAAAAAGCTTTGTGGTAGAAGAAACAGCATTGTCATATATTAGAGAAATATACTTCCCATATACTCAAATATAAAATCAAAATAGAGGAGAATCAATAAAACCAATGAGCTCTCTTTGGAAAAAAAAATGCCATTTTCTTTAGCTCAGAAATCTGAAAGCTTTGAACTGGTAACAATGAAATAAATTTTATCTTGTGGGGGCCCCAATCAAGACACTCAGGGTATTGTTCATAGTCTATCATTACTACAAAACTAGCCTCATCCCACTTTATCACTGAGAATTGCAAACTTGGTGATAGCTTTGCGTTTTTAAACTTCAGGTGATTAATATAGCAGATTTCTCTTGTGAAAATAATTCCCAATTTTCACATTCATAACCTGAAAGAAATCAGGACTGGGGCACCTGGGGGGCTCAGTCGGTTGAGTGTCCAACTTTGGGTCAGGTCTATATCTCTCGGTTTCATGAGTTTGAGCCCCACGTCAGGCCCTGCGCTGACAGTGCTGCTTGGGATTTTCTTTCTCCCTCTCTCTCTGCCCCTCCCCCACTCATGCTGTCTCTGTTTCTCTCAAAATAAATAAGTAAACTTAAAAAATTAAAAAATATCAAGACTACTATAATGGAAATCATAGTGTGTCTAATATGCATATTCTTCTGGAAGTAACTCCATGAGTGTATAACCTAACATGAAGTTTAAATAAGCTTAAATATATAAATGTATATATATATATATCTATCATAAGATATATATATATACACACATACATATATACATACATATATATACATATATACATACATATATATAGTTTAAAATAATCTTAAATTTTTGTAATGTTTATGTATGTTTGAAGGAGAGAGACAGAGCGTGAGCAGGGAAGGAGTGGAGAGAGAGGGAGACACAGAATCTGAGGCAGGCTCCAGGCTCTGAGCTGTCAGTACAGATCCTGATGTGGGGCTCAAGCTCACAAACCATGAGATCATGACCTGAGCTGAAGTCAGACACCCAACCAATTGAGCTACCAAGACACCCTTAAAATAGTCTCTTTAAATTAAAAAGAATTTCCTCTATAAATATGGTCAATTCAACTTTGACAAAGCAACAAAGATACAATAGAGAAAAGATAGTCTCTTCAACAAAAGGTTCTGGAAAAACTAGGCATCCACATGCAAAAGATGGATCTAAACACAGACTTCAGCCCCTTCACAAAAGTCAATTCAAAATGGATCATAGGCAAGATATAAGATGTGAAACTATATAACTCCTAGAAGATACCATAGGAAAACCCCAGATGACCTTGGGTATGGTGATGCTTTTTCAGATGAAAACAAAAACAGTCCATGAAAGAAACAATTACTAAGTTGGACTTCATTAAAATTAAAAACTTCTGCTCTGATAGAAGAGTACATGAAGAAAATTAGAGGATAAGCCACAGACTGAGGGATTATATTTGCAAAAGATACACCTGATAATGGATTATTATCTAAAATACACAAAGAACTCTTAAAACTCAACAATAAGAAAACAAGTGAGAGTTTAAAAAATGAACCAAAGGCTTTAACAGATATCTCACCAAAGAAGATATACATACAGATGGCAAATAAACGTCATAGGTCATCAGAGAAATGCAAATTAAAACAAAGTAAAACAACAAGATATCACTATATACCTATTAGAAAGGCCAAAAATTAGGAGACTGACAACACCAAATGCTGGTGAGGGTAAAAAGTGATAGGAACTCTCATTCATTGCTGGTGGGAATGCAAAATGGTATATCTATTTTGGAAGACAAGTTGGCAGTTTCTTACAAAATTAAACTGGGGCACCTGGGTGGCTCAGTCGGTTAAGTGTCCGACTTCAGATCAGGTCATGGTCTCACGGTTTGTGGGTTCAAGTCCTGCCTCGGGTTCTGTGCAGGCAGCTCAGAGCCTGAAGCCTGTTTCGGATTCTGTGTCTCCCTCTCTCTCTGCCCCTCCTCCACTCATGCTCTGTCTCTCTCTGTTTCAAAAATAAATAAAAACTATAAAAAAATTAAAATTAAACTATGCTGTTGCCATATAGCATAACAATCGCACTCCTCGGTATTTACTCAAAGGAGTTGAAAACAGGTATACACATGCACATGGATGTTTATAGCAGCTTTATTCATAATTGCAAAAACTTAGAAGTAACCAAGATGTGCTGCAGTGCATGAATGAATAAATTGTGGTATCTCCAAAAACTGGGTATTATGCAGTGCTAAAAAACCTCGAGCTATTAAGCTATGAAAAACATGGAGGAATCCTAAATGCCTACTACTAGGTGATAAAAGCTAATGTGAAAAGGGTACATACTGTATGGTTCTGACTATATAACATTCTGGAAAAGGGAAACCGATGCAGACAGTAGAAAGATAGTGGTTCCCAGGGGTTGGGTTTGGGGAGAGATGCACAGGAAGAGCACAGAGAATTTTTAGGGCAATGAAATACTCTGTAGGCTATTATGTTGGGTATATGGCATTACACTTTTGTCCAAACCCACAGAATGTACAACGCCGGAAGTGAATGCTAAGGTTAACTATGGACTTGGGGGGATTATGATGTGTCAATGTAAGTTCACCTTGGTAAAAAATGTACCATTCTGGTGAGTGATGCTGATGGTGGGGAAGGCTATGTATGTTTAGATATATAGGAAATCTCTATACCTTCCTTTCAATTTTGTTGTAAGTCTAAAATTTATCAAAAAAATAAAAACTATAAAAACTTAAAGAAATTCATATACCACTAGACAGTGAGTTTCATGTTATTAATTTTGTCTGAACATGTCTCTGTAACTGTATACAGTAAAATTCTATAGAAACCAACAATGGCTTAGCATATATAAATATGATTACTAAATCACTAGGTCATCTAACTTTCTAGATTAACACTAATATTCTGTCTAGGTATTTGAACCACTTTGCATTGTTATGTATCATGAAATTAAAACAGGAAGATAAGGACTGAATTACTTTACCTGGAACTTGCATTTATTATCAGTTGAGTTAAGTGAATGAATGAAAATTTAAATATTATGCCCTACGTTTGAGGACATTTTGAAGTTTTACAAAGATATGTGCCTTACTAAAAGGTTGAGTTGCTCATCAAACTAAAGCAATATGAGTTCAGTTTAGGGATGGTTCGATCTCTAAAGAATTACAACAATGGCAAAGGAGCTTTATTTTTTTTAATTTTCTTATTTAAGAACATTTATTCATAATCTAGCAAATAGCAGAAAATATACTAGGAAATAAAATTATAAGGAAGCATAAATTTCTCTGAAAAACACAGACATCCAACATAGATGTTTATGATACATATCAGAGGTGTAACAATGTAATTACAAACAATAGTAACTTACATAACTATGTACCAGACACAGGTGTAAGCGCTGTACTTACATTAACTTATTTAAGCCTCAAAAGCTATTTTACGAGGTAAGTTTGTTATAGTTAGCCTTATTCAATGAATGAAAAAATAGGCACAGTGGCGTTAAATAACTTGTCCGAGTTTACACAGCTAATGCCTCTTACTAGAGGTCTTGAACAATAAGGAAAGATAAGTAAATAAGCATACACAAGGAAGAACATGAGAAGTCACCTAAGGGTGCTATGAATCAAGAGTTGCAGGGGTTCACAGGAGAGACAGCTGACAAGAATTTGCAAGAAACACACAAGTCTCTGGGTGCTAGCTGGCATTTGACCCATCTTTGAAAGCATTTAAAAAAAGGAATAGAGGCGGGGGTTGGGTGTCCTGGGAAGTCAAAGCAACATAATCAAATGTGGAATGGAAGAGCAGAGGCTGTGTTGAAGCAATGGGTTGTCCAGCTTGACTAAAGTGTAGGGGCAACTGACGTCTGCCTGTGCACGGGGTGCAGGCAAACCTTAGTTGCACAGTTCTTCCTGCCTCTGTGCTTCTAGCCTTCAGGACAGGTGCCTGGGAGGCAGCTGTGCGTTAGTGCAGGCTGGAGGGCACAGGCTGAGAGGACTACTGTCTTAGCTTCGATCTGAGTTAGGAGGAAACAGAAGGTGCACCCTTAGTCCCCAAAGAAGAGATGGGCAGAACAGCAATAATAGCATTTGAAAGCACAAGCAAGACATCACAGAGCCGTATCTTAGCTGTGCAGATGCTAATGGAGGAGAGCTAATGGAGGCAGTGGGTCCAGAGGCCAGAGCGAAGAGGCTCCAGACATCTTGTTCATTTTCCTCTGCTGCCCCTGCTTGCAAAGGAGCTAGGTGGTTTTTGAGAAGCAGGAGACCACTATATTTTACATTTGGCTTGGTACAAATACAGGAAAAATATCTTATAAATACTTCTTGTGTTCTGAGAAATAAAAAACGGGATGAATGGACATATGTTATAATCAGAGAATCTTGCGTTAGGCCCAATTTTTCAGGAAGAAAAACTGTTGTAAGATGAAAATGTTACAAGTAAGAACATATGGGTTTCACAGTAATATCAGTTGATAACTTAATGGGCTGTGTCTCCTTGGTAGCACAGAACTAAAGTGTGTGTGGCTCTTATTCCTTCTAAATCTACCTCGAGCAATATATACAATTACTTGTTACTATACTCTTATCGCAAATGGTAACAGAGCCAGAGGAGGTTTTTTAATGATTTGTTCATGGTCACTACGTGACGTGAGTTTCTCCTCATCAGGATTTTATCCACAATTCCTTTCTGAAACATATGCGGTATGGGGCTACAGGCACTCCCTTGGGTCTTGCTGTCAAATAATGAGGGATGAAGATTCCATGATTTAGAAAGCTTTGTTTACAGTTCTCTACATTTATAAAGCAATTAATGATTTCTCAAGGCAATTTCACATACCGCCATCCTCCGGCCAGTCCTACCACACAGAATTGTATGTCCAATAGAAGAGAAATGTACAGATGGCAGCTTGTCCACGGCTCTTGGTATTTAAAGCAGAGGTCCAAATCCCGAATAACCTGGGGCTTTGGGGTTAGTATCTGTGGATCCAAGTCCAGTGCTCTTAACACTATAAGATGGCACTTTCTATCTAAAAAAATCTCTACCATATACAGATGACACTAAAAGAGACCAGTGAAAATAATAGATATTAGGAAGTGACACTTTTTTCTCAATGAAGAAATCATGTCTGATCAGACTTCTATTCTATAAATGACAATGAGGCTTTAAAAATTGATGTTGGTGGTAAAAATGAATTTGTAATTCATATTCTCTATTTTTGATTAATGTGCTTTCTAGAGAATGTGAATAAGAGAAAATTGTGGAGTTAATCTAACAAAATCTAGTAATCAATTAAAGTCCTGTGATAATGGTTCAGGATGAAAGATATCCTAAAAGTCATTAAAAGATGACTCTGGATATTCCTGATGATAGGAAAGTCTATATCTATTTTTTTTGTCTATTTATTTACCAGTAATTGACTCTTTTAGAAAAGATTACCCTTTGCAGAGGAGAAACACATTTTTAAAAAAGTTTATTTATTCTGAGAAAGAGACAGAGGGAGAAAGAGAGTCAGTGTGATCGGCAAAGAGGTAGAAAAAGAGGGAGAAAGAGAGAATCCCAAGCAGGCTATGCACTTGTTAGCTCAGAGCCCAACTAGGAGCTCAAACTCATGAACTGTGAGATCATGACCTGAGTCAAAATCAAGAGTCGATGCTTAACCGATGGCTACCCAGGCGCCCCCAGGGGAGAAAAGTTTTAATAAGATAGTCTTTATCTGTGTTTTGACAGATGTAATAAAAGGAAAAGCCCACATATTATAGTTATATTTGTTTAAGTTTTGTGACAAGAAGATTAAAATTAAATTGACATTTTTTAATGTTTATTTTTGAGAGAGAGAGAGAGAATGAGCAGGGGAGGGGCAGAGAGAGAGGAAGACAGAATCTGAAGCAGGCTCCAGGCTCTGAGCTGTCAGCACAGAGCCCGATGTGGGTCTCAACCTCCCAAACTGTAAGATCATGACCTGAGCCAAAGTTGGACACTTAACGGACTGAGCCATCCAGACGCCTCTAAAATTAAATTTAAATTGTGGTTTCAGATTATCTTGTTTCCTTGACCCGTATTACCACAGCAAATTTTACATTCATGCTTTCTTTCTTATTTCTCAAATCTTTAGTTAACATTTCAAAGATAGGCCAAAGCGCCCAGCCTTTCAGCACTGATTTGTTCCTGGAACACAATACCCACTTCTGTTTGACAGCCTCTATAATCATTGTCAACATTTCCAGCTCAGAGCCTACAGACAGTTCATTTGCTAAAAAAGAGGTGTTGAAGTTCTGCTTGTTTCTTCTAATTATTTTTATCTGGCCAAATAACAGCTGCACAGATATGCATTTCCAGTTTATCAAATATTTAACACATGATAATCCAGATATTAGGTATTACATTGTAGGGATCATATTTCTTCCCCCTTAAATTAACTTACTCTTTTTTAGACTTCCCCATTCACTCAGTGTTTCTTTATTCTTTTTTCACTTTTAAAAAGAAATAAACACAAGCCAAAGAAAGATAGGCTTTTATATAATGAGTTAACAAATCTTTTTTGCCATTTTCAACTATAGTTTAATGAGACTCTCAGCACGACCCTTCTATTATCCTTTTGTGAATCAGAGCTGCACTAGCTAAAAAAAAATGTGTGGGCCAGGTATACTAAAGATAAAAATACAGCAAGAAGACAATTTAAATAGATCATATGTTTTAGAAAGTTTATCTGTCAGAAAGATAAGAAAAAAATTAAATTTAAAATTCTAACATCCTACTCAGAACCACCTAGTTATTTGTTACTGGATGAAGAAATCCATCTCACATCTAATGATCACGTTTTATATAATAAAATTCATATGAGAAATCATTAGAGATTGCCAATCACTTGTTTCCTGTTCATACTCTACTGTACCCTGGAAAGAATAATGTAGATTCTTGAGTTACAGGGGGCTAAGGCCAAAGATAATTTTAAGATGAGGAACAGTATAAGATAGTGTAGTGATCTTGGCCTTGGATGCACATTAAATTCGAATGGGAAAGTTTTATAAACTACCATTCCCAGGCCTCACCAACTGAGACCAACTAAATAAGAATTCCTAGACGTGACTCCCAACCATTTACATTTATTAATGGGTCTGCTGAGGATTCTACTGTGCATTCAGGAGGGGAGCCACATAGATAGCGAATATAAGCACAGATTCGTGGTAAGATGATCTAAATTCTAAGTGGCTCCTGGTTATTATCTATGAACAAATCATTTAATTTTTCTAAGTACTACCTTTCATCTGTAAATCAAGTACCCATTTCTTTGGGTTGTTTCAAGAGTTAGATGAGCTAATTCTTGGTATAAATTAAGTACTATTACTATAATGTAGTGGGGGAAAAGCCACTTCATATGCAGATCAAGTGTGATAGCATGTGTCAAGTTCTGAAGCTTTATTTTAGTGACTGCACCCCAATATCTGATGGCATTCCATATTTTCCTTATCATATCACTTCCTGAATTAGGGCTTTAAATTTTTCTTTATGGGTACTGTTGTGCCTTCCTGAAGCAATAAAACAGCATGGTTAAGAGCATAAATTCAGGAGCCAATAGACAAGTTTGAATCTTAACTATGTCTTCTATTAGGACTATGACATTGACCAAACATTCAACATTTCTATCACTCAGTTTACTCAACTGTAAAACTGGCTACTAATAGTACCTGCCTCAGAGAGTTGTTGTGATGAGCAAGTACATTAATAAATACAATGTAGAAAGAGCTAGTGTGCTCCCAGAACATTATAAAGTACAAAATAAGTGTTATTTATCATGATTGTTATAATAATGATGATGATGGTAATGAGTGAACTCATTTACTGATGTTTCCAACAAAGAAGTCTATTTTCCATGAGTGGAAAAATCTAATATTGTGCCAAATAGACCTTTCCATTCTTCTTAGCTGTTCCCCCCCACAAGATCCACTCGAATGCCACACCATATTTATGAGAACCATGTCTGACGAATAAGGTTTTAAGGGCAAGGTTCACATCCTTCTTATCTGTCAGCTCAAAGAATTTTTAGAAGTAATGATTCAAATCCATATCCTCTTCTTGAAAATGGTATGAACATGTTCTCTTGGTGGTTAACAAGTAGCATCTTCTTTATATATACATTTGTCTTATAAATATGTCGTGGTCATATATCATATGTGATCATATGTTGATGTTGATATTAAGGGAAAAACAAAGAGAATCCATAAATTATATTGCTATAGTACATTGTAATTCTCATATGAAAGCTTTTTTGGGGGGTTTTAATATAAATTTTCTTTTTCTTTTTTTTATGTTTTATTTATTTATGAGAGAGGGAGACAGCGTGAGCAGGGGAGGGTCAGAGAGAGAGGGAGATACAGAATCTGAAACGGGCTCCAGGCTCTGAGCTGTTGGCACAGAGCCTGACACAGGGCTTGAACCCACGAACCATGAGATCATGACCTGAGCTGAAGTAGGACGCTTGACCGACTGAGCCACCTAGGCTCCCCAATATAAATTTTCTTAATGACATCTTTAGAGATATTGAGTAAGGATATATTTGGTTTTCCCCAAATAGTGTTGAATATCACATTCTATTTATTTATTTATTTATTAAATGTTTTATTTATTTCTGAAAAAGAGAGAGAGAGAGAGACAGTGTGAGTGGGGGAGGGTCAGAGAGAGCAGGTGACACAGAATCTGAAGCAGGCTTCAGGCTCTGAGGTAGCTGTCAGCACAGAGCACGATGCAGGGCTCGAATCCACAAACCATGAGATCATGACCTGAGCTGAAGTCAGACGCTTAACTGACTGAGTCACCCAGGAGCCCCTGAATATAACATTTTAGAATTTCATATTCTTTTTGTATATTTTATCAAAATTTAGTATTCTAAAAATGCTTTACCAGAGAAACATTATGTAATTAGTGAACTTATTGTTTGCTTTTTTCCTCACTGTAGCTATTAGTGGTTTTCATTACAACCAAAATGTCTATGGAGGAGGGCACATTATAGTGTCAAGGATCCTATTAAATATCACAATTAGCAGCTGATATAAGTGTTTACAACTAAAGCCGTAAAGGTACTTGTCATAAGGGATTCATTATAATGCATCTCATATCTGACAAAAGGCACATAATAATCTTTTATTGCTTTCCATGCTTTTAGGGCTTTAATTTTTCTAAAGCCAAACAAGGTCATTTCACATCATTTTTACTTGGCCCTTAATGTGACAGAAGATATACTTTCTGAAATAAATACTATTATGAGCTACTGAAAATACCTTAAGGCAATGTGGTCAACTTATTAACTATGACTTTATGAGGCATCTTGTGGAAGGCAAATAAAATCCTTATATCTGTCATTGCTTTTCTAATACTTCACAGCGACTATCCAAAAAAACCCCCTCTGCTGAAGCTTCTAGCAGTGGCTGGTCTATGAAAGAGAAATAGAGTGCGGAGGAAGAAGAGGTTATAGAGTTATAATTTCCATGGAATTGCAAATGCAAATATCAGGAGCTTCAATAACATTTTCTTTGTCATGTATCAAGTTTGTTATATATGGAAGACAGTGCCACAAACCTTTCTTTTAACTGATGTCTCAGAGTCTAGCCTGAGAGCCAGCATCTATGATGGTGAATTAATGGCCCTATATATTGGAGGCAGTATTCATTTATGCATGCATACAATTTTTAATTTATTCATTTATTCAACAGATAAATTGAGCACCTACTACATGCCAAGCATTGTCTGGGTAACAATCATGTAGCAATAAATAAAATATGATAAAGTTTCTGCCTCTGTGGCACTTGATTTTAGTGGAGGGCAGACAGATAGTAAACAAGGAAATATACGATATGCCAGGTATTATAATTATTATAGAAAAAATAAAGGAATATGGGTAGTGTCAGAGTAGGATTGATATTTTAGCTCAAATGGTTCATATATATGGCTACAAATATGTACATTTGAATATGAAATATACACACATATGCTTTTTATGTGTAAGTATATGCATGTACATATTTCCCATTTCTTATATTTCGTGCTCCCTATGCTCTTTCAGAACCTTGCCAATCCCCACTAAGATTAAGTACTAATGGTCTCTTTCCTTGAAAAGGGGCGGGTCTTTGTGATGGCCTTGACTAAACAATAGAGCAGAAATGAAATATGTCTACATACTTCTCAAGTTGGTCCTAAAAGCGATACAACTCTCTCAGGACATTTCTCCCTGAAGCCCAGCCACCAGGCTCTGAGATAGTCCAGGAAGCATGGAGATCTTCATCTACATGGAGAGAAACAGAGGCTCCCAGCTCCCAGCCTTAGCTGAGCTCTCAGTCCAGAGCTCCAATTCCCAGACATCTGAACAATCCATTGTTTGGAAGTGTATACTCCAACCCTATTCTTAACTGTCCCAACTGAAATCATTTAGAGTAAAGATGAACTTCCCCTACTGAACCCTGCCCACATTGCACATTTATGAAGAAATAAATCATCATCATGGTCTTAATCTACTATTTTGGGGTGTTTGTTATACAACAATATATAGCCAAGACAATGCATGCAAATATGCATAACTGATTCAGTTAAAGCTAGACTGAGTGTATTCCTTCCAACTTTAAAGATTAGATGGCAAATTAAACAACTTAAGTGACTTAAGAAAGGAACCACTGTGCTACCCACTGTAGCTACTAAAAGCAATAGCATGGCCAATTTAGTAGGGTTACACCCTTGGTTGGTTCTGTCAGGTGGAATCTTGACAAAAGGTCTGGATATTTTTCCTGGAATTGCTCTGAGTGCTATGTCCAAGTTTATCTAATAAGGCTCTGAGTCTGAGGTCTAATGTTGCATACTGTGAGGTGCCTGTGGCTCAGTTAGTTGAGCATCCAACTTCAGCTCCTGTCATAATCTCACAGATCATGAGTTCGAGTCCCACATCAGGCTTTGTGGTGACAGCTCAGAGTCTGGAGCCTGCTCTCTGCCCCACCCCACCCTGCTCATACTCTGTCTCTCCTTCAAAAATAAACATTAAAAAAATAAAAAAATAAAACTGTGTACTGAAACTCTGTAAGTTGGAGATGTATAACCTTGAAATAGTCATTTAATCTTTAAGAGTGTCTTTGGACATGTGTGTGTGTACTAGTATTAATAAAAATATATACTTGTATTAATGTTGTCTACCACATAAGGTTTCAAGGTTAACAGCAGCAATAACAATTGCTAATATTTTGGGGTATCATGTGGTAGGCAATGTACTGAGTGCTTTTCATATATTATCACGATAACTCTTAAAACCATTCAGTTTCTTACATTACCTTCTTTTTCACAGACGAAGAAACCCAGTCACTGAGGGATTAAGTCATTTACCCAAGATCAGATGTTAAGTATCAGAGTGGAATTAAAAAAAAAAAGTCTTTCTGCTAGCAGAGTAACGTCTCTTAGTCACTATGTGGCGTATCAAGTAACATCATATGCGTGAAAGATGTCACATGCTGAAAACAGGTAAGTGAACAGAGAGTAGAATAGAATTCCATGTACATAAGGGAGGAGCAAAGATCCTACAGCAAATGAATTGAGAGAGAACTTTGGAAAGGCTGGATGCTGCCAACACTGCCCACTCTACCTGTTTATGGTAGAAAGCCAACAGAATGGTGATGCTGGTGGACAGGCAGCCTATATGCTGTGTTCCTGCTGTGAAAAGTAGAGCTTCAGAAAGACAGCTGGAGAACAAACAAGAAAATGAAGCAAGGGACTTCTCTATTGGTTTTGGTGCCCTGTACTGATTGCTCAGTTAATGTGGTTGAGTTTCTAAATCTTGTTTCTAGGGCTTTGTGCTGGACTCAGCCTGTGGCACCTTTACTTAGTCTGACTTCATGATAAATGTTGCCCAATTTTCATCTGGTCTGTGTTCTACTCTACCCTCCCAGGGCCTGGCTTCTGAGCTTCTCTGGCCACAATCTTTCTGTTTATGTTCCATCCCAACCTTCCTGGAGATTCACAATGATCACCTATAATTGATTGCCATCTATACTCTGACCTTTAATTCTTTCTCATTCCTACAGTATCCTGAAGCCTGCTCTCTCATCCTACACCTCCATAAAATCAGAACCCTTCAAGGGAAAAAGAAGTGACAAAAGAAACAACCTCGGGGTTTCTTAAAGGACTTCACTACACATTGTGCAAGATCGCACTCAGATGAGGTGACCTCTCCTCTGTCCATGCCTGGGAATGGAAAAGCTGCCTTATTCACAGAGACTTCAGTGTTGCCCCTTTGATATTCTAGAAACCAGTATGTGATCACACATTCTGTTGCTCCTGCATGCTTTTCCTTTCATGTTCTTCATGGGCTTTGTATTCTACTCTCTGATCTTTGTATTTCTGTTACAGCATCTACTGCAGTCATTCACTGGGACAGCTCAGATAATTTAAGGCTTAGTCCAACACTTTAGAATAACAATAACAACAAAAAAACCCCAACTACCCTGGTCCACAAAAATTCATTCACAAAACACAGCACAGGTCTTTATAAACAACATCTTCAGTGGCTGTTCCCTTATGTGTTGGAACCTCTAGATCAAACCAGTTTGCACAGGGCAGAAACGGGAATACTGTACTTGGTGTTTCCAGCTTCCGCCTTCACTACTAAATCCTCCAAACACTCAATCAGCAAACCTTGTTGACTTAATTTCCTAAATTTCTACAAAATTCATCGACTTTTTACCATCTCCATTGCTACTACGCTGCTAGTCCAGAGACAACCCCATTGTTTACCTGAATTACTACAACACACGTATCTGTTTCCTTTTTTCCATTTCTCTTCTTTTTATATACCTTTGTTTCCCTAACCCCTAAGACATACAACCTACAGCAAAAACACTCTTTGCCAAATGAATATGAAAATATGTTACCTTCTTACCCCCTTACTTAAGACCTATCAAAGGTTCCTCAATAGCCTCACGGTAAAGAGGAGAATTTTACATTGCTTATAAGCCAGGCCACATATCTTCGTTTGCCTGCGATTGTCCCAATTTGTTGTGACTTCCAGTTTATTTATTTAGGCAATAATTTTTAGTATCATATCTTTCACTTTCAAAAACCTCCAATACATTTTATGATTACTCAACTTACAGGGTTATTCATGATTTGACTCTTCAGACTCATCTTTATTTCAATTTGTCTAAACCTCAGATTATATAAATAATTTTCCTGAAAATAGTATTCCTTCTTTTCCTTCCAGGTCTTTGCACATTCTATTACCTCTATATAAATGGTTTTTCCCCCTTTTTGTTTAGGTGACTCCTTCTTAAACTTTAGGTGTCCAAGGAAAATTAAAAACAAAACAAAACAAAACAAAAAAGAACCTTTCTTTTTTTCTGAAGACAGATACTGAGTCTCCTTCAGGTTCCCATAGCATTCCATACTCAGTTCTACAGTAGCATGTGTACTACATGGTAATTGTTTATATATTTGTTTGTTTCATCTACTGAACTGTAAACTGCTTAAAGTACTGATAAAATCATGTTCACTGTTGTATCTCTGTGCCTATGCAGTCCCTAATATACAGTAGATCCTTGAAAAATATATCCTACATGACCAAGTGATGCATAAATGAACTAATCTACACTCTGGTAAAGAAGAGGTACTTGGGAAGAGTAGATATAGATCCAGGGAGTTTAAAAATTGTTTGCTAAAACATCCATGCATTAGCAACATGGATCTTCTCAAATGAGGCAGAGCTCACTTGAATTAGATAAGATTGTGTCCTTTACTAAATCTGGAATACAATATATTCACAGTATTTTGTATTAGCTTCATTAGCTGAGGAAACTTCAGTTTTCGCAGACCACTGTTGTAGATATTCTAAATGGGAACTAAGGAATTTTAAGATTCTTTCATGATGCAGTTCTTTTCAGTTGGTAAATGGAATAAGGATATTATTGTAAATTGTTATTTTCTATTGTCAGTGGTAGACACAGTTAACCAATCCATTCTGAAGATCACTTTAACTAGGGAGACTATTTAGTGAGTATTGGATATAAATCCTTGGAAACTGTGATTTAAAACAAAGTTATATAAACTTCAAGATATACGTGTAAGTAAGATATCAAGAGTCTAGGTATTTTGTAAAAAGTTTTTTCCATCAGAGAATTTATTTATCAAAATGTAAACATTTGTTTCTGTATCTCATATGAATTTAATTATAAAAGTAACACTATTGCTTAGCAAATCAGAAATAAAAATAAATTTTTATTAATCAGTTATTAATTTAATATTTATTTAATCAGTTATTAACTGACTAAAGATATCTACAGTAACAAAATCCCTATAGCAAACATCATAATTAATGTTGAAATGCAATGGCAGAAAAGAAGGCTTCTTGCTGTCACTACTTGTATTCAAGATTGTTCTGGTGATTTCAGCAAAAAAAGGCAAACCGACCAACCAAGCAAATGAGATTGATGGGAATACTTAAAAAATTACTGGATACAAAACTGATATGAAAACCAATTGTATTTTTAAATATTTTTTAAACATTTATTTATTTTTGAGAGAGAGAGAGGGAGAGAGCATGAGTGGGGGAGGGACAGAGAGAAAGAGGGAGACACAGAATCGGAAACAGGTTCCAGGCTCTGAGCTGTCAGCACAGAGCCTGATGCAGGGATCAAACTCATGAACCTTGAGATCATGACCTGAGCCGAAGTCAGATGCTTTACCGATTGAGCTACCCAGATGCCCCAAAACCAGTTGTATTTCTATACGTCATCAATAAAAAATTAGAAAATGAAAAAAATTAAATATACCATTTAAACATCGTGAAAATATTGATTAGGAATACATCTAACAAAAATGTACAAGAACTTTATGGTGAAAATTACAAATCTTACTTTAAGCATATTTTAAAAGATCTAAATAAATGTATACATGATCCACATATGCTATTGATTAATTACACTAATGGACTCATTCCTTCATTCCATGCTGTATTGGTGCCCTTTGCCATTTTATTCTGAAGTTTCTTTCACCATAGAGGTGATATTTATTTCATCACCAGCTGATACTGAGTTTGGGGATGTGATTTGTTATAGCCAATGGTGTGTTTATTAAGTTGATTAATGGCTTCCCTATTATCTCCATGTCCTAGTCTCTAGAATTTGTGAATATGTTATCTGTTATAATAAAAAGGACCCGTAATTTAATCAAGTCATTTTTTATTATAGGACTTGATTAAATTAAGGGTCCAGAGATGGGCAGATTATCCTAGGTTTCTGGGAAGACCTGATATAATGACAAAGGTCCTTACAGGAGGGGAGGTGATAAGAAGTTGAAAGCAAATAGAGATTTGAAGATGCTACAACTACTGCTGGCTTAAAGACAGAAAAAGGGACCATAGGTTAATGAATATAAGAGTGGAGGTAGCCTCCAGAAGCTGGAAAAGGCAAGGAAGCAGATTCTTTTCCAGAGCCAATAAAAAAAACCCAGCCATGCCATAATCTTGACATTAGCCCAGTGAAACTTATTTCATATTTCTAACCTCTAGAACTATAAGAAAATAAATATTTATTGTTTTAAACTATCAA
Source organism: Hyaena hyaena (assembly GCF_003009895.1). Classification (NCBI taxonomy): domain Eukaryota; kingdom Metazoa; phylum Chordata; class Mammalia; order Carnivora; family Hyaenidae; genus Hyaena; species Hyaena hyaena. The sequence continues at coordinate 303,978 of NW_024081717.1, read as the reverse complement.
GATTGTGGTAAGCTGTTACAGCAGCTGTAGGAGATTCACAGTGTATAAGCAAATTGATGTGTGCAGAGGCTTGAAAAAGTACATATCTACCAGCACTGTGAGATCAAACTCTGGATAGTGAGCTAGAGAACCTTTCAAAAAATAACTTAATCAAAATATCTACAAACTGGAGGTCAAGGGTTTTCATAGTGAAAGTGTTCCACTGAGCGTCCAGTGAAAGTGGTGAATAAATATCCGAACTGCAACAGATCACAATGAAATTTGGAACAACATTGGAAGCTAGAAGAAAATGGGGCAAGGCCTCAAACTTTCAAGGAGAAAATGATCTCCAAAGTTGATTTTTATATCCAGATAAATTATTAAGCAAATGGTGAGTGCGGAATGCAGAGATTTTCAGTCCTATGACTTTGAATATATTTTGTGTTCTATGAACTCTTTCTCAGGATGTTATGGAAGAATGTCTTCTTCAAAATACAGAAGTAAATGATGAAACAAGAAGATGTGAGATCAAGGAAAGGGAATTCAAATGTGAGAGAGCTAATGAGTGACCAAAAGATAGGGGTTAGGGAAACAAAGGTATATAGCATGCCTGGAAGACAATCAGTGTATATTGCAACAGAATAGCTCAGGAAAATATAAAACTGACAGACACCTGATGACTTTGAATGTATGGAATTGAAATTTACACTTGTGTTGGAGGGCTTGGGTATGAATTACTGATAGTAATGTAGGATATTAAGTGAGCAAGCAAACAGCAGCTATAAAAACTAGGTCATATGAACTCCAGGGAGAAAAAAGTTGAACAAGGTGGGATATGTAATAACTGTTCTCCGAATATTTCAGCTGTGAATGTTATTTAAATAACTTTAAGATGTAAACATTGAATATAATCTAACCAAATGAATGTTATAACTATATTTAGAAGATGGGGTGGTGAAGGGGAAAGAAGGATATGTTTGGATGGAGGTGTGCATGAAAAGAGTTAATCTCATATTCTATAGTAGCGAGCCAATAGTTAGTGCCTAAAAGTAATAATCAAGAGCTAATAGCATAAAATATTTATTTAGAAATATGAAAGCAAATATAAAAAAGAACAGCTCAATGAAATGAATGTGATCCCTTTGGGAAATCAAAATCGCACACAGCAAGAGTATAATAGAAAACATCTATTTTTTGTTATAAACCCTATAGATATATTCGACTGTTCAGCTGTGTCCACATAACACTTTCATTCGATAAAATAATTAAATAAAATTCATTTCTTCTAGTTTCACTCTTATTATAAAATCAGAAGAATTTTAAAAATCAGAAGAAATGCACTACTGGGAATGAGAAATATGTGATTTGCTGATGATATAATGGGAAAAAAAGGGAATCAGGAGACACAGGTTTTCTGCTTTGCCAACAATGAGCTGGATGCGTTTCTCATCTACAAAATGAGGGAGTTGGACTAATCGATACATAAGGCCTCACTCAGCTTTAACATGCTGTTTTTTGATTCCGTTTTCATGCACTGTGCACAACGGTATGTAGCTCCCATCCTTCTGCCTTTTCAAAATTGACATGAAACATTTAAAAATATCATAGATTCTACCAATTAATTAAGGAAACAAATAATTGCTAACAGATGGTGAAACTCTCACAAAGTACAAAGTAGAGAAGGTGGGATGATGTACAACCCGTTCAAAAGCAAAAGGGGCTTTTATGAGTGAATCCCAGCTTTTACAGAAATTCCCCAGATGTTCTTCTGTCAAGCAAGGTACATGAACTGCAATAATCACTTCTGAAGCATACATGACCATAGCCCCTAGGCTCTACAGGCTCTACATGGCAAACTAAAATCAAATAACTCAATCTTTAACTGGAATTTAATGAAAGTTAGATACAGTATTGTTTTTTAATACATATTTTTAAAGTTTATTTATGTACTTGAGAGAGACAGAGACAGAGAGAGAGAGAGAGAGAGAGAGAGAGGATCCCAAGCAGGTTCCTCACTATGAGCATAGAGCCCTATGCAGGCCTTGAACCCATGAACTGTGAGAACATGACCTGAGCTGAAACCAAGAGTCAGATGTTGAACCGATTGAACCACCCAGGTGCTGGACACCCGCTCCATCCGGTCCAGGGGGTCCCTGAAGGATGGATGGTGTTGGCAAGAGAGAATGAGAGAGCCCCGAGATTCTTTCTGATCACCAGGCAGATCTCTGCACTGTCGGTTTTGGTGTCTTTATTTAAAGGTCCAGCGACAACATGGCATCAGATAAAGGAATTTTTACAATGGAAAACACTTTCTGGTAAAATGCTTTGAAAAGTGTACAAAAACAGGTTTTTCAGAAGTATTCTTGCAGAATTACCCCAATCATAGTGGGGTTGAATAAATCCTACAACTAAGGAGATAACAGGTTGTTCTTAGTGAAAAACAGGATGACATACATATTTGTTCTAAGTTAATAATGCTGAGGTTAGGACATAGGTTAAGTTGAGTTGTATATAGACAGGCAAGGAGTCATTCTGTCTGGCTCACAAGAGGACGAATGTTTTTGAGCTGGTTAATAAGTTGTTTGTGGAAACCTTTCTGACTTGATACTGAGTGTGTAAACACCATGGAAGCCCTAAATGTGTCGGCCTTTGTCTTTGGGTTATGTTTTAGCTACTCTTATCTATCCTCATCCCAGCCACCAGTGTAAGGGAGGGTGTTTGTGGAAAGTAGGCCTTAGGGAAGGGACTGCCACACATCACCAGTTAGAAAAGGTATAAGTATTAACTTGAGTTCTGCCCTTATCTGTTCCTTAACTCTAAATTAGGCTCTTTGTCTCGGGGCCAGGTTCAATTGTAACTCTTGTGCTCTTAACCCCCTTTATTATCTAAGTATTGGGTCTACAAGGCCCACAGGAAGAGCCTTTTGACAATCATCCACAATGCTTTCATCTAAAATCTCTTTTGAAAAGTCAGGAATATGCTTTTCCTTATGAGGAATCTGTGTGGGGAATATCGGTCTGATGTGGAATATTGTGAGGCATGGTCAATACCAGCAGGCTCAATTCCAACATGAGCCAGTAGTGGCAGAAGGAGATACCAGTTTTTCATTTCTCATGGCAGGAGCTATGCAAACGCTGCCATTTCCTTGCTATGATTGTCATTCAGCGAGGCCGTTGCGGCTCCCAGCCCTCAGGTGCCTCCAAATATATTATTTTTTGAAAGAAATTTTCTTCCATACTTATTCATCCCCAACTTTTAATCCAAGCATGAACTATAAAATATTAAAGCTGGAAGAGACTTTCTCCAACCTTTCCATCTCACAGATAAAGAAGCCACGGCCTAGGGTGATTAAGAGCTGTGCTCAAGGTCACACACACAGTGATCAGTAGCACTGCTGGGCTCATGGCTCAGGTCTCTGACTCTATGGCACCATGTTGGTAATGACATAACTGCCCAATATTGCCAGTGTGAGTTTGTTATTAAAGTACACATAAATTGGGAGAAACCAAGTTTATATAAAAATGGTAGGAAAAGCTTATGTTTAAACAAGTTCTTGGTGGCTCTATTAGAAAACAGAATCCAGAAGGCCTTCACCAAAAGCTTTACATCATCCACTGGGTTGCACCAGCTTTTTAATTTGGCAGAAATAAAGAACATTCCCTGTAGTCAAACACCCTGCCTAGGATTCTGGGCTATAATAAATTAATGAAGTGAGTTTCTCCTCTCTATTAGATTATCGGTGGCTACCATTTTTCCAAGACAGAGATAATAAAACACCATACCATAAAATGTTCTATCAGCAAGTGTTTCTTTAGTGCCAAGTAATTATTAATGCTGGGAAGGAAAGATGCTGGATCAGCTCTGGCAATGCATTTAAAAACCGCAGGCCCTAAAAATCTCTAGAGCCCCATGCCCCAATTTACCATACTTATTCCCTAGTTGCACTTCTCTCGTCCCATTTCTTTCTCTAATAGAAAATTCTAGAATTGGAAAACTGGAAGGATCTTATTGGGATTTTCTAGGCTAATATTTCAGGAGCGAATAAAGTAAATTACCTGAAAGAATCCACGATTGCTACTGCTGGTGAAACACTAACCAGAAAGCATTAGAAGACTGTAAAAAAAATAAAACTTTTCCCAATTTTAGGGCTTTAGGGCTCCTGTCTGCTCTGTTTAATAGTCACTATCACATTCTTTCAAACCCAGAGCATGCAGACATGCATATTTATAGCCACTTATTTGGGCAGCTCCATTGCAGAATCAATGACTACCTTCACATCTAACAGATTCCACAAAAACTGTGATCTAGAAGGATGGAAAATAATCTATAGACTCCATGAGAACTGACTGTGCCTCTGTGAATGGTCCAGATTAGCTGTCTAGGGAATAAACACTGCCTGAGAGGACTGTGGACCCATAGCTCCATATAGATTTTGGTGGACTGTATGGTAATCAACTTGACACTGTTCAAATTTTAGCACTGAAAATTCTTTTTTTTTTTTTTAGCACTGAAAATTCTAAATCCCAGGAAACTCCTCATTTCTGAGCAAACCATGACAGTTGGTCCCCCATCACATAAAGCATTGTTATCTTCTTAAATACCATTTTTTTAGATCTCCAAGTATTTGGGGGAAGCCAGAGGATTATATTTTGCCATAATATTAACATATGGTTAACTCAGTAATAGGCATTTATAGCCAAAACTTTTTTCTTTATATGCTTTTAATCACAAGCATTTTCAAAACACCTTTTCTCATTTCAAAAGTAATATATGCTCATTTAAAAAAGTAGAAAATACAGAGAATTATAAGGAAGACAATAAGTCTGTGATCTTACTAACTAGAGAGTAGTCATTAATTCCAGTCTGATTCCAGTCTATATTTTTTCTTTTCTTTTCCCCCTCATGTCCAGAACTTTTTGATGTCTAGCAGATCATGCATATGTTTTGAACTTTGGGAAATGTATCATCTTGCTCTTTATCTATTTGCAGTTTAAATGTTTCACCAGAGGCCAGGAGGAGAGGACTGATATGTAGAATGAGCCACCATCAAAAGAGATTGTAAAAAGAAAAAAATTCTCAATAATGCTGCTCTGCTCTATTCTAATACAGTTTTTATGAACTGCTATGCCCACCATAGTAAGTCTTTAAATACAAGATCTATAAAAAGACTGATAAAGTAATGGTTAAATTTAAAATTTAAAATCATGGAATCTAAGATATTCTCGATTGAACAAGAAGAAACACTTGTGCCCATATTTTCTATGCTCTCATTTTGTGATTTTGGTGGAGGCAGGATTTACTAACAAATACCTACATTATTTTGTAGTCCTTCTTTTTCAATTATGACTGATTTTGTGAGAGCCCATTGCATGTGGTCATCCATAATACATGAGCATCACCAATAGATGATTCTAAAAACTTTCCTTTTCCCTTGTGATTTTTTTGTCATTGTTGTTTATTTTTCCCATTGAACTAAAAAGGCAACATGGTTCAGTAAGAAAAGCATATGATTGTAATAAGAGCGGAGTCCAATTCCTCACTTTATCATCTTGTAAACATATAATTTTTAACAAGCTCTTAAATATCCCCAAACCTCCAGTTTTGCAGCTGTAAAATTGAAGGATTTCAAATTTGTGGGTTGAAACCATTGCTTATATCTTCCACACTTACATGAACCAAGAAGCAGTGCAAAAGGGCTTCATTCATTTGCTTTCAGACTTCAGAAAGAATTTTGCACATTCATAGATGTTGCTGAGAATTTTATGGCCACCTATTCTCTCTTAAGTCTTTAAAGTGGAGTCTGCTAAAAAAGAAAGCAATGACCAAATCGGACACATGCACTCAAATGCATAGTCTTTGTTCATCCGAAAAGTCCTACTTGGTGTTCATTCATTTTCTTTCTTCTAGATATACGTGGAACTGGTTTGTGTAAAGCATAGGTGGAATGCTTGGAAGGTCTCATGAGGCCTATAGTGTGGTAGAACTCATATGAATTAGAGTTCTACATGGTCACTTGTGCATGGGCCAATAAGGCCATTTCCTGAGCTCACTTTAAACAAGTGTGTCAACAATGTGATACTGCTGTGGGATATAGTAGAAGACATTTTTAACTTCTCTCTCTGTCTCTCTTTAACCTTTAGACAATGATATCTGCAGATGTACAGAAGTTAAAAACAGAAAATAAGACAATAAGCATGCCTGCTATTGGTCTTAGAAGTCATTAGTATTTTCAACTCTAAGTGACCATAGCTGCAAAAACTATTGTAATCATTCAAGATTTGTTTTCTTTCAAAATACTAGTGAGATTTTCTCACAGGTACAAGGCTAAGGAAGCCAGGATAGCAAAGGATATAATGAGATGGGCTCTTGACCCTATGGTGCAGGATTCAAATCCCAGCTCAGACCCTCACCAACTGGGAGGCTTTGGCCAGTTACATGACCATCCGAAGCCTTCATTTCCTCATATACAAAATGGGGATAGTATTGTTTATCTAAAGGCTTTAATACAGTATAACAGATTAATATATAAAAGATCCCAGCATACTATCTCTTACTGAGTAAGTATTCAATATATGGAAGCCATTATTAAGAAAGCATTTCTTTTGGTCAATTTTATTGAACACTTAGAACCTGTCAGGTGCTGTTCAAAACACTTTACATGATTTACATTATCCTTACAAGAACCTTATGAGTTAAATGCCATTATCATCTCAGTTTTATAAATGAGAAAATGGGGAAAAGGATAAATTAAACATCTTGCCTAAATTTTCTTAAAGAATTTGTATCTTGAATATTTTCTATATTTCAAAATATATTGCATTCCATGGTCTATTTTGTAAAAACTAACAGAGGTGTGACTACACTTTGTAAGTAGTGAAGCTTGGACTCAAACTTGGGACTTTTGGATGTAGATATTCTTCATTTAATGAGTTTCTGGAAATCCTATGATTCTCCTGAAGATTTGGATGGAAAATGTATTCCATCTTTTACATGTCAAAACAGTTTTCAAATGACAGTGCTTTTGCAGGAATGTTGGCAAATGACAATGCTTGTTCTGTGAAAATACCATAACAATAAATGTTAACATAAACATGGTGAAAATTAAGGCAAGAGTCTCAGAACTCATAGGGAAAGTCTACGTAATTATTAGATTTTGCAGAGTATCCATAGAATGCAATATATTTTCAAGCATTTAAGGACATCAAATTAGAAATTCTTTATGTGAGAAAATTTTGTCATTGTTAAGTCATTCATGCTAATTCTCAGAGGCAAAGAATATTTCTTTTGTCTGTTGTGTTGCTTGTTCTGTTTTTTTAATGATCTGAGCAAGAAAAATAATGGAATTTCTTTTGTAAATCCAAACAATGCCTAGGATGCTCTCTGATTATATGCCAAGATCCTCTAAAATCACAGTCAAACATTTTGCTTTTTCACTAATGTGGTTATTAATTATTATAGTCTGGGGTAAAGAGTATATGGATCTGACTCAGGAAGCTTTCCCAAGGATGTGTAATCAGATACTCATATAGAAAGTACCCCAGTAAAGTGGTAGAGAGTGGCGTCATGTTTTGGGATGTTCTGCTGGTTTTGCCATTTAAAGCAATCACTCTGCGGATAGGAATAGGTTGGAAGTGGCAGGATGGGGATGGGCCGCTCAATCAATAACCACATTATCCTAAAATTCTGATAATAATTTGGTTAACCATGTCTGTTCTCCCCATCTCTGCCTATAGTCTCCACTGTTATTCTTCATCTTAAACTCTGGAGTCACATTTTCAAGCCATATCCTCCTACTCCCTCTTAACTATCTTTTTAAAAAAGTAGACTTTGTTTTTTAGAGCACTCATAGGTTCACAGCAATATTGAGAAGGTAGAAGATTTCCCATATAACTCTGTCTCCATACATGCAGAGCCTGCTCCATTATCAACTTTCCCAACCAGAGGGGTATATTCGTTACAACCGATGAACCTACACTGATACGTCATGATCGTGCAAAGTCCATAATTTACATTAAGGTTCCTCTTTTGGGGTTGCACATTCCGTGGATTTGGACAAATGCATGCTGACATGTATCCACTGTTATTGTATCCTACAGAATAGTTTCACTGCCCTAAAAATCCTCTGTGCTCTACCTGTTCTGCCGTCCCTCCCTCCTAACCCCTGGTAATGATATGTTTACTGTCCATAGTTATCAACACGTTGTTTATAACTTGCCTGCATTTTAATCTCATATAAATATCAAATCCCTCAGTTTCCTTTTTCTTTATCCATTTTATTAGTTTTATGCTAATTGAAATTGAAATTGCAATCATCAAATCATCCAGACACTATGGCCAATTGCTTGCCTTTCTTGGCACCATCAATGCCAGACTTCCTTGTCTTTCCTTGTGCTTGCTCAACTACTAAGCAATTTATTAGTGCCAGTCCGATCACTTGCCTATCTTTGTCGATTTCAGAGGGCCATGCCTTTTCTATTCATGGAGGCAGACCTCCAGGTATAAGTCAAAATATGGAGCTCTTCCCAAAAAGGTTATGTTCTGGTGAAGCCATCTGGGTGGACTGGGTACTTGCCTCAGTTTCCAAAGTTGGCCTATCAATATCAAACTCAGATTGTTTGTCTTACTCTATTTGAAATGCTTATACAGATGAGATTTGACACCTACTTCTGGGGTAGCCTAGCGCCCTGCCAACCACACATACTCTTAACCCTGTTTTGGTTTTCCAGGTTAGATTTTTGTATCCTACCCATGGTCTCTCAGAAGCCGACCTTAGCCTACCTATGATTTTGGCTTCTTTCTCATCTCAATTCACAGCTTAAAGTCATCTTGCCCCATGAAATTAAAATAGGATAGCCTTGCACAGATTGATCAAGACTCAAAGGAAAATTACATAATCCTGAGAATTGGTGTGATGAATCATGAGATGACTAGCCTTCAAGGTTTAGTATTTCCAGCCTTCATTGAATTATTTAAAAAAAAAACCTTCATTGATAAAATATATGAACAACATCTCGATAATTTTAATTTTTCCTGACACCAATTATTTTTTGGTTGTGTCATCTGATGCAAGCCACTTAATTCTCTCCAAGATTCAGCTTCTTCAACTTTAAAATGGGGCAAGGACTTAACTCATATGGGTGCTAGGAGGATCAAGCAAGATATTGAGTATGAAAGCACCATGTAAGACATTAAGCATGACTACAATTTATGACTGTTTTAAAATATGTAAATTAAAATTGTTAGGTGTTAACACTTTTTTAAGCTTAAATTATACACTAAGACATAAACTCACTTAAGTAGAGTTATTTATAGAAAACAAGGTGGTCACTGTTTAGTTACTGTGCTCAAAACCTACTGACTGGTGTTTCTCCTTATTAATTAGGCAGAGGGAGCTCCAGGCTCAGCATCTAATGGGCTCTCTGACACTCTGACTCTGCTATTCATCTCCTGCTTCTTGCTCATGATGCTGACTGCAAGAGAGTGTTCCAGCCCATCTGGTCCCTGTAGGCATTCTTCAACATCATGCTTCTAGCTGCAAAGCCTCAGCTTTTTCTCATCAGCCTGTATTCTGGTTGCAGTCAGCTTAAGTGCCATTAATTGCCCATTTTCTGAGAGGTGTGAGATCACTGCTCTGGCCTCTGTGAACCTTGGATTGAGCTCAGTCATATTCAAGTTATCCAAGTAGAAAATCTGGATTCTTCATCTGCACTGCCAAATGTATATTGGATTCTAAGTGATTCCGCTTTCAAGGTACTTTCTCTAAATTATTCACGAATTGTAGAATGGGTTGAGACCAAACACATGTGGCTTTAGTAGAAAAAGAAAACCCGAGGGAAGGATTATTTAAGTAAACACAGGGAATTTATAGTGAATTTCTATGCAGCACAGCATGTAATTGTCTATTTTTTTTTGTTTTGTTAATGAAATAGCTAGAAAGACATATAATTCTAGTTTTATCTTGAAAGCTTTAAGTTCTAGGATGGAGCAGAATGCAGTTTATTTTTTTCTTTCTCTCTACCATAAGGCTGCTGCTGGGGCTTAAGTATATCTCGGACAAAGTTTTCAAAACGTACTATTGGACAAATTACCCAGGACAACTTGTAGAAGACCATGTTCCTACAAAATTGAGTCTTCAATTCAGAATAATTCACTATTCTAAGGGGTGCCTGGATGGCTCAGTCAGTTAAGCATCCGGCTTCACCTCAGGTCATGATCTCACAGCGTGGGTTTGAGCCCCACGCCAGGCTCTGTGCTGACAGCTAGCTCAGAGCCTGGAGCTTGCTTCAGATTCTGTCTCCTTCTCTCTCTCTCTCTGACCCTCCTCTGCTCACACTGTTTCTCTCTCTTTCAGAAATAAATAAAACATTAAAAAATTAAAAAAATATAGAATAGGCAGGGAAATAACTGCCTATTATTTGGTGGCTCTCAAAATTTTCCACTATATTTTACTTGGGAAGAGAAGAAAGGAGGGAGAGAGACATGTACAATCATTAAAAAAATTATTTTTTAATCATTTGTTGAAAAACTAACAACTTCATAGTGAAGAAATCTGGCAGACACCACTTTGTCCAACTGATCAAAGAAAGTTAATATCAACACTAATGAGAAAAAGCAACATCATGTCTCTTGATATGATGCCCTGAAAAAGACACAATGTCACTGGTCTGGGATTCTTACCAAAAAATAAATAACCTAATTTTAATTACGAGGGAAAAAAAAACAGACAAAGCCAAATGGAAAGAATTTTTTTTTTACAAAACAACTGTAATTTTCAAAAGTGTCAGTCCTGAAAGAAAAAGGAAAACTGTCTGAGATTAAAAGAGCCTTAAGGGACATGACGGTTACATGCACTCTGATTCCAGATTGGAGTCTGGCCCAGTAAAACTGTATTAGTAGCAATTGACAAGAATTGAATATGTTCCTTACATGAATTAATAGTACTGTATCAATATTACTTCCCTGGTTTTAAAAACTCCAGTGTTGTTATGTAAAATGTTAACATTTGGGGAAGCTTGGTGAGGGTACATGGGAATTTCTTTGTGCTATTTTTTGTAACATTTTACACATCTGAAATGATTTCAAATTGAAATTTTTAAAAATAAAAACTTCAAATTTAAAACCACAGGCAATTCAACGTGTCCTAGATAACACAGTGTGAGTGGTGTCCCATCAGTGTTCCACCTTGCGACTTTTATTCCAAAGCCATGCTACTAAGAACACTGAAGACGCAACTGTAATGTGTTTGAAACTCAACTTTTTATACTATATGGCTACACCTGAATACCAGGTTTATCATTTTATGGAAAATACAGTAAATCTTTTATAGAAAATAGTAAGAAATGTTTACTAAGCACTTACTTAAACAACTCTTAAATTCAGCTCTATGATTTTATGTGTAGGGATACAGACTATATTGCCCATTCTGAATTTCCAAAACAAATAAACAAATAAAAACATCAGACTTGCAAACATTACTTATTTCTTTCTTCTAAATTTATACCATTCTTTGCAACGTGGGGTAAATTAGGAGGAATCCCATCCCCAGTGAGTCACAATCCCCTTGACATTTTTCTGTGATGTTCATGAAGACTACAACCCCCAACCCTTCATGGCCTCCAGAATCGATCTGCATCAGCACTCCAAATCAGAAATTAGAGGTGGCTTACCTTGCTGGGCTTTGTGTTTTTGAGTCAGCAAACAAGAACAATGTTTTGTTTGGTATCCAAATGAGTAAGAGTAAAAACTTTATTAAATAGATTTTGAATGGCTCATCTAGTTTTCCTTTAACCTGGAATATGTAATATATTGATTTATGGCCATAGATAGCTAAGCGTTACTCTATGAAAGATGGAAGGCCATTTTCCCCCACAAATCTTGTAACGTAAAAAAGTTCTGCTGCACGGTAGATATGCTGTGATGGAAAACTAAAGAATTAATACTCACAATCCCAAACATGATAAATTGTACCAAATCAGAACCATCATGTCCATCATCAACTACCAACTCTAATGCTTTTAACACCAGCTCATTCAAATGGGTATGTCCCAAGATAAGACTGTTGACAAACTGATCTAACTTTATCTCCTCATAAACTTTTGTGTTCCAAAATTAAGACCACCAACTGTTCCAGCAACTTCTTAATTTTCATATTCTAATCAACACCTGTCAAGACTGTCCCCAAGCCTACAAGTATCTTTGTCCCCTGTTAGCCCTTCTGAGATACCTTCTCCACCATTACCTATGGGCTGCAGTCTCTCTCACTGCAGCAAATAAGAAACCTAACTTTGTTGTTCACAAATGCGTTTCTGGAGGTCTTTGGCTGAAGGGAATTGGCAAATGTAGAGAGCAATCTTAATTAGTAGAACTTCATAATTTTAGGAGCCTTAAGCCGTCTTTCTCAGAACTGCTTCAATGCCTTTGGAAAACAGGAAAGCACAGAAGTAAGAGGAAAATGAGGACTAATACCACACAAGAAAAAAACAATCCCTGTACTAGAAGCTGTGATGATCCAAAACACATCAAAAAATACTTCATAAGTGTGAGGAATGAAGTGTCATTCTCTCTGACTCTAAGCAATGGCTCTTAACCTTGGCTGCACATAGAATAATCCAAGGGGCTTTTAAAAAATGATGATTTTCCAGGGACCCCTTTAGGCCAACTTGATTAGAATCTCTGAAAATGGAGCCCAAGAATTAAAGCTTCCCACATGATTCAAATATTCTGTCAAACTCGACTGTTACTTCTTTAAGGTGTTCACATAATATTCTACTGTAATACTTATTATAATGTTTATTAAATATGAATCCATTCAACCACTCATCTGTTAAAACAACAACAACAACAACAACAACAACAAACTATTGTGGACTTAGTGTAAAACACCATAGTTTCAAAAAAGAGAAAGAGAGTTGGACATTTAAGAAGCTGCATGACTCAGAAAAAATTTGACAGAAATACAATAAAACCTGAGAGCAAAATCTAAATTAAAAATGGCTTTTTCCTGGCACATAGGATGTTTTTCAGAACTAGAAAGGCTGACTTTTCCAGCATATTCAGCTTCTGGATAGATGTATACTGAGCGGATAAAGAGTAATCAGATATCTACTTAATAAACATATCAACTATGGAGAAAAAACGAGGTGGTAAATGTCAGGGGCAGATGGCCTTTCCCTCCGCCAGGACACTGCTGGGTTCCGCCTCCATGCTCACTTAATATATGTCCAGGGAGGGCCAGGAGCTACAAAACTGGGGTAATAAAGATGCTGCCTTCATAAAATGTTATATAATGATCTCCAGAGCCAAATATTAATACCTTTTGGATCAGTTCTACTTTTGAATTTATGTATAGTGCTGCTTCCTTCCACGAGTTTGAATAATCAAGGGTTGACCATTAGAAAAATGAAGTTCCAGAATGATCTAAGCTGAAATGAGTCAACCACTGATGCAGTCCACGGAAGGCTCTCTAAAGATTTATCAAAATCAGTTCTTGGAGACTGTGATGAGTGCGTGCACGTGCGCACACACACACACACACACATTATGTGCTGCAGCTAGAGTCAACAGCTAGTGTAAGAGTCGGAAGGAAATGTTGTAATTGAAAACTTAATCAAACTCTATTAAAACAATATGAAAATGTTTTGGTGAAGTATCCTATGCCCAAAAGTCTGGAGATAAGAAAGAAAAGTGAGCAAAACCTTCATAGCAACTCAAAAATAACAATAAAAATAAAAACTGCACATTCATGACACTATCATATGTATAATTATGAACAACTTCATATCCCACAGACCATCCCTGGAAGTGAAAGCACAGATTATTTCAGTGCTGATTAGGCCTTAAAAACCTGTCTTAACACCTAAGCAATGTTTTAATCGTTTACATTTATAGAATACACATGCTGTGAAAACTTAAGAAGTGTAAAAGTTGAGTCAAAGGATGCCATGTAGTTTGCTAACTATTCTAAAATTAAAATGCTTTGGATAAATATGTAAACTATATAAAGTATTTCTAATGATAATTAGACCTCAAAAGAATCAGGATAAACTGGTTTTGGTCGTAGCCATAAATATCTCAGGAGTTAACTTAAGAAATGTCTGTTGTTCAGGCTATGTGCTCATTATGAATTGCCGGGAGGCCTGTGTTCTGCATGGCTATTCTGGGACTCAGGTTTTATCTTAACCCTTGTCTCTATGATGACCTTCACAATGGGGAAGGGATGTAGAAATCTTGTATGGACTCTTCATGCTTTCTCCGCCAGGCAATACACATCACCGCACTTCAAATCCCATTGACCAACCAAGCATGGCGTCCATACGTAATATCAAGAGGGCAGACTAACAATGACAACAACACAGAAAACAAACAACTAAATTAAAAAAAACACCCAAAAAAGCACACAACAATATGCTCAGGAGGATACCTAGAAATATTTGAAAAAAGAGGTCTGATGATTCCCCCAAACCTATATCAGATGGAAATTAAAGTAAGGGCAATCGGGGTGAAATATAATTTCTGCTCTCGTTTTAATATCTGTAGTGAACAGAAGGGCTTCTCTGCACTTAAAAACTTCTGAGAGTGATTTGGAAAAGTAAGAGGAACTAATCAAACAAAGTCCCCAGGGTCACTGAGAGACAATAATTCACAAGAGATAAACTTTATTGGTATGAAATGTTTTAATAATTGTACACTTTTAAATGAGTGTGTAAGATGAAATGAAAAATGAGAGTCAGTACACCAACTGGTTAAGACCATGGAAGCTGCCATTCCTGACGCTGCCATTCGCTAGTAGCATCACCTTGAGGAAGTAACTTATCCCCTCCATGACTCAGTCTCCGCATTTATAAGTTGGGGAATAATATTAATGTCCTCTTCACAGGGTTTTATGAGGATTAAGTAAGTAATCCTCACATATATCACACATATATCACTCAGTAAATATTAGTAAATATAAGTATTTGCTACAGTTAATTGGACTGATTATCCATTTGACTAATTCCTCACAAGGATTGGATAAGTGATGAGTTGAGAATAAATTTAGTCTGTGAAGATAAATAGCCATGCTTTCTAGGAGACAGTATCATTTAAACTGAGCATCAGGAAGCCTGGCTCCAGCCCCACTTCTGCCCCTAACTTGTTGTGTGACCTTTAATAAATATATCAATTAACATATCATTTCTTCTCTCTCTCTCTCTCTCTCTCTCTCTTATTCCTTCTAGGCTAGGTGAGCTTAATTCAACTTAAAACATATTCATTAGATGTCCTATGGAGTATATAATGTAAAAACCTTACTCTGTAGCAGAGGAGTAATCATATTAGAAGAATGAGCAAATTAAAAGTAAGTTTTACATGAAATATAGAGCTTTAGAGTCAGAAAGAATATTATCAGGGTGGATGGTGATAGGGTATTAAGTACAGAGAGGAGAGCATGACAACATCATTACTGTTAGTAACGGTAACTGTCATTTATGAAATGCTTACAAAATATCAAAAAAGAAAAACTTTTCTTTTTCCGCCTAGAAAGCCAGTGATTTTTTTCATTGATGTTATTCTATGAGGAGGGGAGAAAGTAAAGGGCAGGGTGAGAGAACAGTGAGCAATCTTTGCCAGGGCCATTTTGTTTATTTAGGGAGTTAGTAGGAATGTAATTTTAAAAAGTCTATTCCATGTATTAAAATAATTATTAAATTATTTTAAATAATTTAATTTAATAATTTTAAATTATTTTTAAATTATTTTAAATTATTAAAATAATTCTTAAAATATTATTTATAGAAATATTAATATTATTGACACAATATTAAAATAATTTGCTTTGGGGCCCCTGGGTAGAGCCTTGGTTAAGCATCTGACTTTTGATTTCAGCTCAGATGGTGGTCCCAGAGTTGTGGGATCGAGCCCTGCATCAGACTCTGCTGACCACGAAGCCTACTTGAGATTTATTCTCTCTCCCTCTCTCTCTCATCTTCATCTCTCTCATCTTCATATCTCTAAACTCCCATCTCAGTGATTGGTAGACAACAAATAAATATTTGTTGAAGGAATAGGTGAATGAAGGAATCAATGAATTAATGCTTTTAGATATACTCGTTGATGCTGGAATGTTTCCTTGACTCTTAGCAAGCTGTCTCAAGTCCTCTGACATCGAGATATAGCAAGATACAAATCTCGAATAAATGCATAAAATATACAAAGAATTATTTTTCCAGAGATAAATTTTATTTATATCTAATAATAGGACTGTTGGATCTTCTTTTATTTCTTGAGTACAAGAGATACTTTAAAAAATTACTTCATTTCACTTTTGTATTGGAAGATACTTTGTGCTGATAGTAAACAATAATGGTGGGTCACCTGGGTGGCTCAGTTAAGTGTCAGACTTCAGCTCAGGTCGTGATCTTGCGATTTGTGAGTTCGAGCCCCACGTCAGGCTCTGTGCTAACAGCTCACAGTCTGGAGCCTGCTTCAGATTCTGTGTCTCTCTCCCTCTCTGTCTCTCTCTCTTGCCCCTTCCCTGCTCACACTCTGTTTCTCTGTCTCTCTCTCAAAAATAAATAATCATTAAAAAAATTTAAAAAAAACACTAATTGTAACACATGATTGAATTTGTCAGTATCTTACATTCACCAGTATAAAAAATGTTTTTGAAGCACAAGGCAAAATTCACTACTACTGCAGTGATGAAAACAGTAACCTTTGCAAGTAACACTCATTTTCAGCTCACAAATTAAAATTTAATGACCTTTCCCCAATATTTGAAATTTACGCTATGGGAGTTCAAGCATATTAAGTGGTAATACATTTGGAAAATCAAAGAAAACATTGGGTCATATATGTGGGTAAAGCTGCTTCTCCTCTCATGACTAGGTCAATGATGGGCAGAGGTGGGCATCTTTGCTAGCTGCATGTCACTGCAGGACACATTCATGAGCATAGAATCCCAGATCTCTTCAGATACTCAAAGGATCTTGTTCCACTTTCCCATTTCTTATGCCAATAGATAATTAAACTGACTTGCATAACCTAGTAGGATAGTTTTCTTTCTGTTTTTAAATTTTTAAAATGTTTATTTATTTTGGGAGAGAGAGAAACACGTGCAAGCAGGGGAGGGGCAGAGAGAGAGGGGGACACAGAATCTGAAGCAGGCTCCAGGCTCCGAGCTGTCAGCACCAAGCCTGATATGGGGCTCGAACCCACGAACCATGAGATCATGACCTGAGCCGAAGTCCGACCCTTAACTGACTGAGCCACCCAGGTGCCCCTTCTTTCTGTTTTTAAAAGGCCTGAAGATGAAATGGTATTTATTCCTCCCCCAAAGAATCTAGTTTCATGTTTATCACAGTGATAATCAGCAAATTTGTTCTTAGTTCTAATTGAAATTTTGTTTTCAATTAGTCTGGTTTCTTAAGAATTATGGCTATTCTGTAAAACTATCAATGGAGGTAATAATAACATCTCTTAGTTATATAGTACTTTTACTTTAGCTTGCATGCTATGTGTATACAAATTTGAGAGGTCACTGGTAAACAAATATTATCTTTCTTTTCTGGATAGGGAAATTTCATCAAAGAGTTTCTTGGTAAGCAAGTGTGGTCTTGAGCCTGGGAAGAGCTATGTTTTATACACAGAGAACAATTGCTTAGTGTCACTTTAATAAAAATCCATCACATTCTTAAAGGGAAGGTCACGTTGATTTTTGACATCTGCTTTGTAGGGTAGTGACCATAATTTGTAACTTTCTTCCTAGAACTTTTCTAAAGAGATTTTTTTAATTCCTCTTTTTAAAGTTAGCTTAGGTCTTTTACATCCTTTGGGGAGTTGGCACTTCAAGTTGACACCGTATTTCAGTAAAATCATGACTAATAAATATTTAGGTTTCTTGTAATATAACATAAATGAAATTCTCTGCTCACCCAGACTGGATGTGCTTCATATCTGATATCAGGACGTCTTGACATAGCTATATATGGCCCTCTCTTATCTGCTATAAACATTAACTGTGATTTAATACACTGAAAACATCTTATGATTGGTTATGGAATTTTATTTCTCACACACTACAGGCTTCTATATTATCCTCTGCACACTTTCCTTCTCTATCATGTCTGTGCAAAAATGATAGCGTTGTTCAATATGATATTTAGGTTACCTTTTGCCAAATGAGTTAAATAATATTGAAAATGAATAAGATAACTTGGGGAAGGCTTTTAAGTGCTGACAAATCTAATACCTCAAGCTAGATAATTTCCTTCTGCATTAAATACCTGAAGCCTTCGTCTTCCTTTCTTCCAAAAATTCCTTTGCTGTGGGAAGTCTTTACTTAGATCCACCCGTTTTCTTTAATCTCATAGTTAGCTTTGAGATATCTGTGAAGACTATGTTATGCCTCAAATAGAGCATTTATTCAAAATTTGGTCTTGGAACAATAGGATGCCTCCCTCGGTAATAGCTGCCACTCTGTGCTGGGCATTGTTGTGAGTACTTTACACATATGACCTCTCTTTATCCTTGCAGCAGTTTGTTTTAGAGCAAATTGTGAAAAGGAGTATTTAATGGATAAGGAAATTAAGGTACTGAGATCTAATTACTTGTCTGAAGTCACAATAGCTCTTAATTGGTAAAGATAAGACCCAAATCCAGGTGGGATGGCTGCCAAGCCTGATCTTTTGAATACTCCACTAAATTGCCAATAACTTCTAAAAGATTTCCACGCATTTTATGTAGTTTTCCCCTAATGTATAATATGGTTACTTGTAAATGCCATATTTGAGAGTGAGTGGTAAATAGGTATTTTAAAATAAAAATCTCAGTTCTAATTTCAGATTATCTATAAACTTGGCTTTGCCCCTGATGTGCAGACAATTTTAAAGACAAATCAGTGATATTTCCATTACTAGTTACTTCCAAATCATAACTTATTGCAGAATATTTACAGTGTGCCTTGGAAGAAAATAAAGTGAAATCTTATTTTGCCAGCAGAAAACTATCCAATCACATTTTCGTTACTGAAGGAGATCAATTTTGGAGGAAAACTTCTACATAATCTTGATGAAATTCCCTGCATATACATATGCATAATCTCAGTATAAGATTATTGAACATATACAATCATTTTAATTTGTTGCATTGATCGGGTGGCATTTTAAAGTCATTCTTCATGGTTATATTTGTTAAAAATACTTGTCAACTGAAGCAGTTGCTTCACTCTTTACATAGTAATGATGTATTCTTGAAACACTGTTCGTAAGTCAGGCATGGTAAAACATGATAATTCAAATGTATGATAGTTCTGCATTTTATGAATATTGTTAAGTACTGCTGTTTAAGGCAGGATTGCTTTACAAAGTTACTGAGCACTCACAATTTGTGTTCAAGAGAATCTAGTATTTAAATAAGTCATATCTGTTTATCACAAAGTAATATTGCAAACAGCTGAAGTGTTACAAGGCGTGACATACAGCACAATAAAGAGAAAAGCAATTCTTTGCTAGACTTCTCAATGGCAGGAATTTCAAGTAACCAAGAGGCCAAATAGTTGTTATTTGTGAAAGAAGGTGGACCCATATCAGAGCCACAGGCGATCAACACCAATTTGCATGGGTTTTTCAAGGCTTTTCTTTAAAAATACCCTTCGGTCTTTAGATTCATGGCTATGTAACTCATCATTTTCCCTGTCTCCACTGAAAGTCATACAAGAGTAACAAGAAAGGGGAATAAAAACAGGAAACTCTATTGTTAATGAAACTAGAAGGAAGAAAGCAAAAATATAAAGGTAGCTAAAAGCTGTTGAATTCTTACAGCAGCCATTGAAAGGAAGGTGAGGGAAGTGAAGAGATCCTTTGGAGAGGCTCCAGATGCAGCAGACCCCAGGAGAAGGGGCAAGTACACTTCCTCAAGGTGAGGGGCCCACCTGGAGGGACAAAGCCTCCCCTGTAATAGGAGGTGCACTGGGGAACTGACTGGTAGTAGAATCACATTCCCGGTCTTTACCTATAATTACACCCAGCTGAGCTCAGAAACACAGAAGGGTCGGGGAGTGGTACACCAAGAAGTATACTTAGTAGCCATGAGCTTCTTCTTCAGGAAAATGCTTCCTTTGGTGGCAGCTGAAACTTGGCTAGCCTCTAAATAGCTGCGGCCCCTTTGCAGGTAGGTAAACGTCTTATAGGAAAATTTGACTATTGAATGTCAAGTAATTATAAAAAGTAGTATTATGGTAACTAAGACAAGACAGCAGAAGAAAACATGATGCAAAAAGCAGACTGTTGTCACAGATCAAGTTACTCTTATCAGAACCCCCCACCATAGATCAGAGTAAATATTTGCAATTATAATTCCAGTGTTACTAAAATGTTACGGAGCATATGAAAAAAAGAAAATATTTCCAAAATCTATTTAAACCATGAATACCCAACCTCGACAACAATTACACAAAAAGTATACTATAGAACATTTATACTCATACATTTCAATATTAAATAATACAATTTATCAAATAGAATCCATCAGCACCATATAAGAAAATACATCATGACCAAGGAGGACTTTTCTAGGAATACAGAAGTAGTTTAATGTTATTAAATTCATTCCCTTATTTTAGACTAATTAGTTCAAACAGAACAAAATTATTCTATTCATTGATACTTAAAAGGTATTTGGCAACATAGAAACTCATAGAAACAGCATGTAGAATGGTGGTTTCTAGGGGGTGGTGGATGGAGGGAAATGGGTAGAAGTTGGTAAAAAGATACAAATGTTCAGCTGTAAGATGAATAAGATCTGAAGGTCTAACGTATAACATGGTGACACTAGTAAATAATACTGTGTAGTACAACTGAAATTCGCTAAGAGAGAGCTTAAGTACTCTCACACACACAAAAGGTAAATATGTGAGGTGACACATATGTTAGTTAACTTTACTGGGGGAATCCTTTCACAATGCTTGTGTGGTACACTTTGAATATATTACAATTTTGTCAATGATACCTCAATAAAGATAAAAAAATAATTTAGTTAGGTACTAGTATAATCCACATTAGTCAATAGCCTCTGTTATATATAAACAATAACTTGTTACAAGGTATAAAGACCTTATTTATAATTGCAACAAACAACTATTGAGGACTGAATGTAGCAAGAATAAGCAAAACATAGAAAAATATAAAACTATCCTTATCCTTTCTTTCATGAAAGAAAACATGAACATAAATGGAATGACATACTGTGTTTTGGAGAGGAAGATTAATACAAGGCTCTCAATTGGCTCTCAGATTAGTTTATAAATAAAAGCAATTCCGGTAATATTTTATATTTCAGAACTACACAGGATTTTTCTAAAGTTTGGAAGAAAAAAATAAATGACACTATGCAACCATATTCTGAAATAGAAAAGCAATGAAATGGGAGGGACCAGCCTTACCAGGTTAAAACACATTATAATAACTTATTTATGAGTAGAGAGAGAGAGAGAGCAAAAGAACAAAACAACAAAAGATGCAGAAATCAACCCAAATACACATGCTTACTTATTATGTGAATATTATGGAATAGCAATTAGTGGGGAAAAATAAACCAGGAATTGTTGAGACAATTAGATACCTATTTAGAAAAGAAAAAATGTGGATCCAAGCTTCACCATTTCCAAATGGAGAAATGATTTAAATTTAAACAAAGTTATGAAAGAAACATAACAGAATTCTTTGTACTCTCTTCAATAATCTGTCATTGACAAAAAAATCTTTAAACCATAAGAAGAAATAATTGATGAACTTGGCAACACAAAGGTATTAAGTTTCTTCATAGAAAAAAAAGAATATATGTAAACTCAAATGACAAAGGAGAAACTGGAAAAATGTTTACAATTTATATTATAGAACAGTGTAAGTCTTCCCCAAATCTAGACAACTTATCAAAATGGAAAGGGAAAAGACTAACAATCCAGCAATAATAACAACAAAATTGGAAAAGAATATTAACAGAAACAGAATGTTCACAGAAAATGTTGTGCAAATTGTTTGAAAATACATGACAAGATGTTGAATCTCATTCATAATAAGAGAAGTCAGATATCCTTAATACCCTTATGAGAATCACAAATTTCCAAAAGTTTGATAATCCATAGCAAGGAAACTGGACACTCTTCCACTAGGCTTAAACTAGTTCATCACCCATGGAAGGCAATTTGGCCGTCCCTGTCAAAATACATATGTTTATTTACATATTTACAAAAGTGTGTATTTATTATATATGCACATATATGTAAATATATAAATTAGAAGCCCCTAAGAATGTGGCAATCAAAATCATATAGATAGGTGAGACTTTGTTTTGATGACCTAACTGAAATAGCAAATTTCACATCATGTATTAGTCCTCCATGATTTGCTTTCAGTTTGTATGTTTTTCTGAAAACAGCTTATTACTTAAAAATGCTGATAATTGACTTTATGAGAAGGAAACATTTAATAGCAGTGTGAGTCATTTGGAGCATTTCCGTAAGAGCCAGGTAGTTTTCCTACTCAGAATAATAAAGGGTTGTTTACTGTTCTTTCTCTTTCTGGATTATATCCATAGCTTTATTGGTTTCCTTTGAAATCATTTATACAAATTAATTTTACATGGTCAAAAAGCAATGCGATACAAATTTAAATGCTACCAGAGGCAGTCTTTTTTTTTTTCCTTAAAAAAGGCTTTGTTGCCTAGACCTATAACATTGCTAGCATTCCTCTCAAGGAATAATTTTTTACATTGGCTATTATCTTGCAAACATTCACTTAAATTGATTTCCTTTTGTCATACATTTCACAGTTATTTGGGGTCTCCATTTTATAAAACTGTCCCTAATACTTACATGAATGCTTTGTTTTGCTTGTCCTATAGTCTTTGATAATTCATCGAGAAGATGATTAGATGAAAAAGGCATGTGTTATTCCAAACATAATTATCCCCCAGCCAACTTGCCAAATGACATCTACCAAGTTTTTATTTAAGTAGGAACGCTAAGCCTTAAAGGAACAATGACTCATGGTCCTGAAAAAAACGAAAGTCACAGTATCTCATGTTTCAAATTTGGTGTTTGCAGTTAGATGTGACAAAAATTTTAGTGTTTCCAATGAATATACTGCATCTAAGTCTATATTTCAATAGGAAAAAAACATTTTAAGCAGAATTCTGTATAAATAAGAAAATTAACCAAATATTATGGCATTATTATTGTGGTCAAGCCATTATACGTTTTTTTTTGTAATTGGAAAGACATAGAATAAACTGTGACAGTTTATGGTCACTAATACCTAAGTTCTTCCAACACATTTCAGAAATATAACCAAGAAAGCTTTCTAATTGCCTTGAAAACTCTGTAGATCTGGAAGTGTTTAATCAGAAGCTAAATTTTTATATGCCAGGTGTACTTGGGAATAAAATATTAGAAGAAAAGTTGGAATAAAGGACTACCGCTAAAGTGTAACAATAATATTGAGCACTTATATTGCAGACACATTGTTATATATTATAACTAATCTGTTGTAGAATTCATAGTTTGATATCTTCCCCTGTTGAACTCAATATTAGTAAGGCAGGTATTCACCAGAATATTTCTTAGGTCTCAGTTTCTTCATTTGTTAAATGATTGGGCTGAGGCTATGGTCTTAGAGGAATTCCCTGCTTTTTTCCCCCCTGTTTTAAAATATTATGATTCTAGGGGTGCTGAGCTGACTCAGTAGGTAGAGCATGATCTTGGGGTCATGAGTTTGAGCCCCACATTAGGCGTGGAGGCTACTTAAAAAAATGTTGTGATTCTAAAACAATATCATAATTTTTTGGACCTATAATTATAAGACTGGGTAAATGGAATCACTAGAGATTCACTGTCTTTCCTTTGTTCAAAAGTAACTATTTTATTTTTCCTATGATAACTTTCAAAACTGTTTTAGAAATACTTCTTTAAAACTGAATTTTAATATGCTGTATTTTTCATTGGGACTTGATGAAATTCAAGAAAGAAATATTTGATTTTTAGAAAGTGCATATTCATCTTTATGCATATTAAATAGATTCATCTATTTTTAAAATAGCAATTCTTATAATAGTTCTCATTTTTCTTTAAGAACAATGGAGAAATAATAGAAGTGACTCATTTTTTTCCCCAAGGATAAAATTGTTGGCTGGAATGACCATGGGTCTGACTCAGTATGGGAATTCATGTGATCCTGTTGCTATAAGGTCAGAAAATACATGAAAGAAAGAAATAGAACTCAGCTATTTCACTGGTCATAAAATCACTGAATTCTCAAGAATTGCCACCTTGCCCCTCAAATTAACCCAATAACCAGTAAGACAGAGTGGGCCATACAGAATTATCTTGATTTAGGGGTGCCTGCATGGCTTAGTCAGTTAAGCATCTGACTCTTGGTTTTGGCTCGGGTCATGATCTCACGGGTTTGTGAGTTTGAGCTCTGTGTTGGGCTCTGCAGTGTGTCAGCGTGGAGCCTGCTTGGGATTCTGTCTCCCTCTCTCTCTGCTCCTCCCCTGATCATGATCTCTCTCTCCTTCTCAAAAGTAAATATTTAAGAAAGTAAAAATAAAATATTAAGATGGTAAATTAAAAAAAAGGAATAATGTGATTTGATGAGTAACAATGGTGTGTAATGCAAAAAGGATGTAAGTTGTAGCACCTAATGACCATAGTGATAAGAACAGTTTTATAGCTAACTTGTATCCTAAGTATTTTGATGCTCCTCTTTTTGGGCACATCGTAAAGTAAGCTTATACTTCTCTGTCCTCTTTGAGTTAGGCTTAGCCATGTACAGGAAGCTTTCCGAATCAGAATGTGATTCACCACATTTCCTTTCTCCTGAGGCAAGAAGCTTGGAAATGTGAGCTGTGTTGGAGTCCGCCAGCCTGGGTTCCTTCATGACTTTGATGAGCGGAGGCCCACAGGCTGAACTGCATTTTAACATGAAGAGTGTGTGAGTGTGGTTTTAAACCATTGAGGATTTGATGGTGTCTCACTGCAGCTAGCCTATCCTGACTAACAGTTCTTAAAATTCAAGAACCCTCTCCCCCTTTGACTACATGCATCACTCTTGACTAACTGCACAAAATCCTGATGATTTCCACACTACTAAGTAATTTGACTTTCTGATTCACAATATCTTCTGATTTGTCATATGATCGATTTTTTGTTGCAGTAGAAATCAATCGAATATTGCATTCTGTAAAATAATCCAGCCCTGAATATTACAATGTGCAAGATCCAGGTTGCATATAAAAACTCTGATACTACTAAACCTTTAAAAAAAACTGAAGCCATGAAAGATGCCTGTTTTGACTAACCTTGAGTATAATTTATTTTGTTAACACTATTATTCTAAAGAATAAGCATTGCAAAAGTACAAGTTATAAAACTGAATAAAACTCGAGGGATAAAATAATATGATATATATATGAAGCATATGGCACTCCTGTGAGAATCCAAGGAAATTTGTAATTGACAATTAAAATGCAATGTTTATTTGGCATGGGAAGGGAACAAACCTGGACTCTTTCTTACTCAAATTTTCCATTTTAGAAATATTAACACGGAAAGGAGAAAATTGCCAAATCAACACTTTACTTTGGCTAGAAAATTAAAGAAAATGTTTGGATGCCAGATCTAGTGCTAACTCCATTAAATATTCCATTAAAATGACTAAAATAAAATATCTTTTTGCATATTATTTTTGTATATTCTTTGCCAGCATTCACCCAAATTCTGGACAGTTCAATATTTTCTCAGTTCACAGGAAAATCTCAGACTAGAAGATTAGTTTAGAAAATGGAGAAACGTAACCCCTACTCTCAGCATCTTGTGTTATTACTATCGATTTTCCCTGTGGCATTGAAGTATAGCTCCAGAGACAGCCAAGCTGTACTTAGAATACTGAAATGAGGCAGCAAAGAGCAATACCTCTAATTCACTGTTTATGACCACAGATACTTTAGATCTCTGGACAAACTGAGTACCTGAGATGTTTCTTTAAATGCTTTTCAGTGCTAGTTTATACACATACCAGGTGCTGAAAATTATTTACTGAATGAATTAATGTCTAAGAAGACTCTATCCCTTGTTTGGTGAGGACATGCTGTGTAAAAATATCTTTGAGAAAAGACCTTAGGAAAAGGTCTACAATAAAGAAGAGCATACTGGAATAAGGAAATTGGCAGAGAAAAATGATGGAAGTTCTCAAACATCATTAGTGCTTATATTCAGTCATTGATTCCATTCTCATGATAGCAAGGCTTGCACATTCATTTAATAAATAGTTGCTGACCATTTTTCACATCTAGCCATGTGCTCATTGTTAAGGATAAAGGGCAGAAAGAGAAATGGTCTTTATGGAACTGACAGATTATCAGAAGAGCCAAATAAAAGAAATGGTAACAATTACATCTTACCTGTGAGTGTCATTGCCAGCTACTCATAAAAGTACCTGTAATATGTTAACTCGCGGGGTCCTCACAATAATCTTTATGAAGCAGGATCTATTTTTTAGCAGTGGCATTTTATAGATGAGAAAACTAAGACAGAGGTGACCTGCTTTGGGGCAAATAACTAGTAAGAGGCAGATCAAAGTTTTGAACAATAGCATCTGCCTGCACCTTTCATGAGCCAATGTCTCCCTAATGAGCTGTAATGACTGTGATACCAAAGGAAACACAGGGATTGGTATGCTTTTATGGCAACTGTAACTTAGGCCAGACGTTCATGAAGAATTTGTCTTTGATCTGGAACCTGAATGAATTAGCCAGATAAATATTTTATATCAGTCGTTCCCAATTTGAATAAAAGGGAACAATAGTTAGCTAAACATGTTTATTGACTAACTGTTATCTCCAAAACCACTCATATAATTTATTGAAAAATAATCTTTGGTGGATTTCACATCATTATAAATTTTTTTAATGTTTATTTATTATTGAGAGAGAGAGATGGATAGAGAGAGAGCAGGAGAGGGGCAGAGAGAGAGGGAGGCACAGAATCCAAAGCAGGCTCCAGGCTCTGAGCTGTCAGCACAGAGCCTAATGCGGGGCTCAAACTCACGAACATTGAGATCATAACCTGAGCTGAAGTTGGATGCTTAACTGACTGAGCCACCCAGGCATCCCTCTCATCATTATAGAAGTAGCTGTTTGTGAGGTTAGGGTTTCCTTATATGTATTTTGGAGAATTTTCCATTGGCATCCCTGGAAATTGGTTTAGAATGAAACAGTATCCCTCACCCACCATCATCCTTCTCGTATGTTAACCGATTTGAAAGTTATGTTTATTCTTTCAGGCTTCTGAACCAGTGAGCATATATACCTAAATGCTTCAGCTTATTAGAGAGATATATTACCAAGATGAAGCCCTCATAATGAAAAAGTCCAACCAGGGGTTGACTAGAATCTTAATATGACACAACAGGAGAGCTACAGTTTAAAGTGTGTCAGACTTAGGGTCACATAACATTACTGGCAAAATCCTTTATTGTACAGCAAACCCTAAGACCACAGAATTCTTTGGTACAGTGGAGGTTTGCTACTATCAGTCCATTGTTGGTAATCTTACTTTCAAGCTTTGAATCTGGTAATGAAATGAGATAAACTTATGCCATCTCTAGCGACCAAGCCAGTGCAAAAGTAGGAGATATTATTGATGCTATCACTCATCACCCTGGTTGCCATCCAGTGTGTGAGAAATTTGTTGTTGTTTGAGTAGGCAGTTTAGAATCATATTTGTACTCTTAAGAGAGGAAGGTTTAGAAGGAGTGAAAGAAGCTAACGGGTAATTCTGCTCCCGTGACAGAGAAATGGAAGAGTAGACCATGTGGGTTTCAGCTAAACTTTCCCCATTAAGGTGGACCTTTTGACATAAACCAAGATTATTGCATTGGAAGAAAGAAGATAAAGCATTTAAGTTCTTATAAATAGGAATATTTGCTATTCAAATTCATTGAATATATATTCTTTCTCTAGGATGAAAAGCATTTATTGAGCACGTGCCCTACACCAGGTACCATGTTCAATTAGCAAGCAATATTCACTAATATGAAAGTGAAGAGCTATTTTGTTAACATTCTTCATTGCTAAATAATTTATAATAACTGAAATATACGTCTTTAACAGAACAGTGAGCTTAAGCTGAATTAGTAAATTAAAATTAGGGAAATCTATTAGCTTCCCTGTGACTTAGTTCTGCCACCTCTTAGCCCGAATATATTATCTTTTCCAACCTACAATGCGAAAACACTTTAGAAACAAAAGATAATATTAACTTTGCTTTCATTTGTGAATATCAATAATATTCATAATATCAATCACCAAAAAATAAGCTAGGTTATAGGTAACTCTAGGGATTTTTGCATAATATGAAAAAGAGCAAGTGAACACAAAATCTTTTGAAAGTAATGCATAATGACTTTCCCATCACTAGAGGAGATCAGGCATTTCTTGGAATTTCCACACCATGAAGTAGTCTATTTACTGATCATCTACTCCCACAAAAAAGATCCCAGGCAGAGGAGTTTAGAGACTTAAGGTAGTAGATTTTAGTAGGCAAGCAAGCTCTGGATTCAGTTGTGTCTAAATTTCAATGATGCAACTTTTTAACTTTAAGCAAGCCACTAAATATACACTGAGGTTTCTTATTCTGTAAAATGAGATCATAATGAAATCCAACCTGTTAACTTTTTGAAGATCAATTATTTTCATAAATAATTAAGATAAACATCTAAAAGAGCTTTAGATGAAAAGATACTAGCCAACTTGGTCTTATTGTTTTTTGTTTGTATATCCATTTTGAGAGAGAGAACTTGAGCAGTAGAGGTACAGAGAAAGAGGGAGAGAGAGAATCCCAAGTAGGCTCTGCATCAGCACAGGGCCTGACACAGGACTTGAACTCACGAACCACGAGATCGTGACCTGAGCTGAAACCAAGAGTCAGACACTTAACTGACTGACTCACTCAGGCATCTCAGTCTTATTGTTTTTAATAAACTGATTTTGGCCAATTGATTACTTTTATCATATGTCTGTGTTGCTATATCAGAATTTCTCTGAGAAAGATCAGTGATTCACAATTTGTTTTCTGTTTACATTTTGCTTAATAGAATATAGAGGGATAATTGCATCCTTTTTTTTTCTTTTTTTATAATTGTGGCTTTTGTAAAAGATACAAAAGATTTCAGTGTCCCATGAATTTTTAATTTACTTGATTGTCTTTTAGCATTACTTACTGGCCAAAGAGTGATCCCCTGTATCCTGAGAAAGCTCAAGGTTTCTTGGGTAACACTTTGGAAATATTCTATATTTTTTGTCACTCCCTTTTTATAATGCATAGCACAGTCCATGTTGCATGGACGGTTCACCCCAAAGTGCCACCTGGTTGTCCATCATTTGGCAGCTTCACTACACACCTGTGTGCTGGGGCACCCATGCGGCAAACTTTGGACCAGCTACGTGGGGCTGAATGTTCAGAATCCCAATACATAAAACATTTTAAAGTAATCATGGAGAAAAAAAAAAACTTAAGAAAACCATATTGCCTTCTCATTCTCACTCTGGGTTGAATCTGGATTTTTCTCTTACTAGCTATTTGGTCTTCTCTAAGCCAATATTATGTATCCGGGGAATATGGTGGGGTCATGAGGGGTTTCCCTAGTGAGGACTGTGGAGACTGGCTGGAAGGCTACATGAACATGTTTGGTGGAAATTAAATACAATGAATGAGCTGATATTCACCTTTGCCTTTCCCATTTTCTAATTAATTAAAATGCCAAGCCGCACTGGCCAAGATGACTTTATCAAAGTGAATATTCGTCCAAAATGAGGCAAACAGGGTTTTATGTCTAGGCCTGTTTGCTTATTTGTTATGGTTTTCTCACACTTCCGAGACTGTGGTGGCCACAGGACAAGGATACAATAAAGTGATAATCGTGGGGACAGTCCCTTCTGAAGCTTTCCCACAGCTGGCTCATTTTAACTTTCCTACTCCTGACTCTTATAGGTAGTTTATGAGTTTTCTAAATATATTTCAATACACAGATGCCAACAGACCTTTCCTCAGTTATTCTAGAACTGTTTCTATAACCCTGAAACTCCAGTTTCCCTAACTCCACTGTAACAACATCAAAGGTAACGGTAGCTACTTATTGGATTCCTAATGTGTGCCAGCTCTGCTGATCTTCATCAGGGTCCTGTGGGATAGCTGTGCCCGACCACAGCAGGGATTCAATAGAAAGTGCAGTCAGGTGGAACGGAAGGAACTAAGAGGAGGAAATGGAGGCTTAGAGAGATGAAATATTTTCCCCAAGGTCACACAGCTAGTAAAACCCTTTAAAACCAAACACTCTCTGACTTAAAAAGACTGGGCTCACTACTCTTGCTCACTAATATAACAATACATTCTTATACAACATTACCTAAAATTACCCTTATTTGTTCCTATTTCCAGACCTCCAGTTAATACAAGAGCAAGAGGCACTTTACCGAAGTTATTTTGCTATCTGGCACCATTCTATACAAGTGGCCCTAAATACACTCCTTATACAATGCCTTACATGGAGAAATGATGAATTTTGCTGACTTATGCTCATATATTATTTTATCTGAAAATCAGCATGGTAGGAGGAAGTGCACAATGGTTCCTACCAACAGTTTTTCTGATGTGTAGGGGCAAACACCACCTCTTTTTATCTTTACTCAAGCTGCCAAGGAAGATGGTTTTCAGTCCATCCATAGAAACAACAGGGTGTCTATTCCATTGACTATCATACATAACTCCCTAGAATCTACCTACACTTGGATGCTTAACCCAGATAAGTCTGGACATCAAATTTAGTGATAAGGGTTCTTTTCTATTCAAATGGCTATTTGTCTTAGTAAACTGTTATTAAGAAGAAAACTTCTAGGAATTTGGAAATAGGTTACAGAATGGAAGGTAGTGTGTTGTTAAAACACTTCTAACTTTTAATGACCTACTGGAATTTTCTTAGTTTGTGTAATGTTTATCAAGATACTTTTAGATATTTACATTAGTCAAATAATATCTGAAAATTCACTTTTATCAATATGCTTCTCATCATGCCAGCTACTAAGTTAATTCATAATTTGCTGTCTAGGCATTATCAATAGCCAAAGAAACAATTTAATTCCAATTTCACTTACATATGCAAATGATAACATACAAACTCCATGTATTTTTCAATGGCTTAACTTTCTAGTTTGTTTGTTTTTTTCAGATTTTTGCATTTTCATTTCTTTAAGGTTAAGTGTAGAGAAGGATATAGTTTTGGACCCTGGACTGACCTTATTCTCTGTATTTTGATCCAATTCTTAAGGAGACAGAGCATCCAATCTTCATCAAGTACAAGGAGCTTTAAGTCATACCTAAGTTTGCTGAGAACAGTCTGGTAAAGGCGGCCCTCATTCTGATGAGCTCAAATCTCAGACATTATCTCACAACATCTTTCTTTGTGTGTTTTCAGAAACCTTAATAGTCACAAATGTCTGGGAAAGGGCCATAGTTTCTTAATTATTCTGTATCGCCACCATCAGTTTTGGGTGTTCTCATTCTTGAAATTTTAGCATCCCATCATTTGCAAAATCGTCATTCATTATTTTACAGTCCATTTTTCTCTTGCTTTATCATGAGTAAGAGTCTTATGTATTCGGATCTTCCTCTCTCTGCCTCCTACATAAGAAATTTTCTAGCATTTGCATGCCGTGTGAGGGAAGAATCCTTCCTGATTTTTATTTCTCTTCTCTGTTATCCCCTGCAGTTTTAAAACTTTCCATTTCACATTCAAATTGGTCTCATTTGCTTCTTTGGCAGTGCCCTGCACTTTTGTCTATAGAAGCACAGACCCCGCCCCTCGCCTTTTCACTTGTCCGGGTTCCCTTGCTGCAGACAACCGGACATCTTGTCACTTACCGTGACAACTGCTAAATGCAACTGGTGCTGAGCCCCCAGCAGGGAGCCTGAAAGCTCATTTCTGTCTACTGGTACAGTCTGCAGTCTGCTTTTGAAACTATATTTTGGTCTTCAAAAAAAGAGACTTTTCTGCACAACTCTCCTTCACACCTGACTTTTCCATATAGAGCCCAATCTGTCTGAAACCTCGCTGGGAGAGTCCACAACACCAGAGTGCCATTTGTACCATCACACTGTGGTGTTCTTTATATTTTGTGCCTAATGGAATACACTGTTTTCAACCTGTGGTGTTGAACAGCTTCTCTGCAAAGGCCTCCTGGCAATTTTGTGGCTTCTCTGTATGTGGATTTTAACATGTCTCATGTGTCATTTTACCCCAAAAGGTTAAATCAAATTATTTCTTGCAGGTAGTTTGAACTACAGTAAATCTATCTTTTAATGGAACAATGATTATTGATGGTCCCACCCCTCCACCGCATAGTCTGTTATATGGGCATTTCTCCCTGTCCTCTGTTGCACCTTATACTGACATAGAATTATTTCAAAGTTTGTGTTGATTTGCTTTTTCTCTCTCAGAGACTCACATGCTTGCCTTGTTCCCTAGCATTCCCTTGCTTTTTCCTTTTTTTTTTTTTAAATGTTTATTTATTTGAGAGAGAGAGAACATGAGCAGGGGAGGGGCAGAAAGAGAGGGAGACAGAGAATTCCAAGCAGGCTCCACGTTGTCAAGTGTAGAGCCGGACATGGGGCTCGAATTCATGGGATCTTAATTGACTGAGCCACCCAGGTGCCCCTTGAATTCATGAGATCTTAACCTAAGTCAAATTCAAGACTCGAATGTTCAACTGGCTGAGCCTCCCAGGTGCCCCTTTCTTGCCTTCTTCTTCTTCTTCTTCTTCTTCTTTTTTTTTTGTATTGTTTATTTACCTTTAAGACAGAGAGAGAGAGAGACAGAGTGTGAGTGGAGGAGGGGCAGAGAGAGAGAGGGAGATGGAGAATCTGAAGCAGGCTCCAGGCTGTGAGCTGTCAGCACAGAGCCTGACGCAGGGCTTGAACCCATGAACCATGAGATCATGACCTGAGCCGAAGTCGGATGGTTAACCGGCTGAGCCACCCAGGCGCCCCACCTGCCTTCTATGCCAGGCCACCTCCAGCTTTATTCCAGCTCTTGCTTTCTCTAATGCTATGTGTCTGCAGTTGGTTGCTTGCAAACAGCTAAGTCCTAGGATTTTATATTTTATTCCCAGCCCCTTACAAGTCCCTTGTTTCTACACAGTTGCTTCATTTTAACTCTACCTCTTCCCCAAATCCTCTTCCTTTGATTTCCCTCGTTACTTTTCATGTTTCCTACTTCCACTATTTCCAGGCTTAATGCTTGGGCCTTTCCTCATGAGCAAGAATTGAGTTAAGAAGTAGCACATATGACGGGGCGCCTGGGTGGCTTAGTCGGTTAAGCGTCCGACTTTCACTTAGGTCATGATCTCGCGGTTCGTGGGTTCGAGCCCCGCGTCGGGCTCTGTGCTGACTGTCAGCTCTGAGCCTGGAGCCTGTTTCAGTCTGTGACTCCCTCTCTCTCTGACCCTCCCCTGCTCACACTGTCTCTCTCTCTCTCCTAGAAATAAATAAAAAAATATATATATTAAAAAAAGAAGTAGCACATATGAGTGGAAATTCAGATAGCTTGGGATATGAAGCTTGATTCTATTATACGTAAGCTGTGTGACCTTAAAACTTTCAGAGCAGGGGTGCCTGGGTGGCTCAGTTGGTTGACCATCTGACTTCGGCTCAGGTCATGATCTCACAGTTTGTGGGTTCAAGCCCTGCATCTGGCTCTGCGCTGACAGCTCGGAGCCTGGAGTCTGCCTCAGATTCTATGTTTCCCTCTCTCTCTGCCCCTTTCCCCCTCATGCTCTGTCTCTCTCAAAAATAAATAAGCTTAAAAAAAAACTTTCAGAGCAATGACACCTTTTTCATTTCAGTAAGACAACAAAATTAGGATAATTATAAAGATCTTGTGAGTTTACTGAATTTAATGTTATCTTCTCTGAATACTCACCCCCTCCACTCCCAGTTTGATTAAATCTATTGCTCCTTCCTCGGTGCTGCCATGTGCCCCTTAAGTTTCCTAGAACCACACTGACACCACTGCACTGTAACTACTTCTCTAGAGACAGTGAGGTGATTGTGATTGTGAATTCTGGAGCCATAAGTGTGGGCATAAATCCTGGTTCTAAATAGCTGAATACCCTTTTTCATTTCTTTGGGCTCTGTCTCTCATTTTTGTTATCTATAAAATGAGGAATGTAATAGCATCTACATCACATAACTGTGGCAAGAATAAATAATTTGATGCATGTAAGGGACTTAACATGGTGTTTGGCACACAGTAACTGCTTAGTAAACATTATGACTCTTGGTCAACTGTAACCTCTCCGATGGTGACATTTTGGTCCCACTCATTTATTTCTCCTTGGCAGTAAGCATATTACCTAGAATACAGTAAGTGCTTAATTAATGCTTAATGAATTTGACTAGAACTAGAAAGCACCTAGAATGCTTTGTAGTTCAGGTAAGGCACGTGTTTTTCTTGTGACAAGTTTTATTAACCTCCCTGTGGGAAGACCAAACATGGTTATGCTGACCTGAAGAAAGTTTGTCAGAGAAAAGCTCTGTTTTCAGTAGCCCAATAATTGGCATTCAGGTGTGCTGAAACCCAGGTGTTCTCAATGTCAGGCTGAGAGATGCTGCTTCAGAAACTGACTGTGGGCCTTGTGTCCACACCTCCCAAGTCTCAAAGCCTGGCTAACGATCAATACCTCTTACCTTTGAAGATGTTTTCATATGCTTTATTCTGGCTTTGTTAGCTGAGGCTCAAGGGGTATGTGTGTGTCTGTCACTTGAAGTTCCAACCTATTTCTAAATTAAAGACTAATTCAATATCATTGAATAAAAAAATATAAGTCCTTGATATACAGAGTAAACTACTTGCTTTTCCTTCATCCACCCTTTTAGAAGCTTGGGAAAACTCAAGGAATTCCATTAATTAAATTCCACATTAACCACTTTCCATGATGTCTGTCAAAGCCAGCCTAAATAATTATTCTTAGTTAAATTACACACTCTTGGTCCAACTATTACTTTTCAAATAATAAACTCTTGCCTTGCTTCCTTGCATTTAAAGGAAGCCTACTAAACATTTCCTAAAATCAAAACTAAGTACTCATCTCAAACTCTTCCTTGTTTCATGACCTTTGGACCTCTGTTTTGTAAAAGAAAAAAAAAGAGAGAAGAAGGAAGAGAAAATGATTGTTAGAAAAGGGAAGAGTAAACCATTCAGTGAATGGCTGAAGGTGCTATGTTTGAACAGCCTCCTTGAAGAGGTTGTCTAAAAATAACATTGCTTCTTGATTGATATCATAATTCAGGATATATGAATTTGAATCTTATTGATACTCTACTAGAGGAACAAATGAGTAAGAAAAATAAACTTCTATTAGAAAAAACCTTCTGGAAAAAGGAACTGTCTCTTGGTATTTTTTACTCATGACTTCACCTGGGTTTGATTAAGCAGCAAGCCACCAAACAAATGGATGCTGACTGGCAGAAAAGGGCTATCAAGCCTCCCCAAAGATCACAATCTATAAATTAGTGTAAAGTGCATTATTCCAGCATGTCTTATATTATTATAAAATAAAAAAAATTCTAAAGAAAGGTTATGTCAGTAGGGCAATTAAAAAATCATTGAAACTTACATGGCAGAGAATCAGAAAACTCAGTGGGTGCTCAACCATTTGTATCTGTCTCAGTGAGTCTCCAAACACCTCTGAGGGGTGCAGTTTTTGCAGAGAAGTTCCACAAAGCTATGGTTTTATCTTATAGGAACCATGTGCTGATACCTAAGGTTCATGGACCATAAGGGCTAATGCTCCGCAGGCACTCTGTGTGGCTTCATAGGGAAGTATGCCAAGATTTTTCAGTATCTTAGCTAGGAGATGGTTTTTTTTTTTCTTTTTTAATTTAAAATCCAACTTAGTTAACATATAGTGTAATAACGATTTCAGGAATAGAATTTAATGATTCATCACTTAACATGTAACACCTGGTGCCCATCCCAACAAGTGCTCTTTTTAACACCCATTGCCTATTTAGCCCATTCCCCACCTCAACACCCTATCAGCAATCCTAAGAGACTGTTTTAAATGAAGAATAGCTTGGCATATAAAAGCAATCTGAAATTCTCCTTAGATCTAGAAGAAACTGTACAATTTAATTAAGAACAAACAGGCTTTACCATTACCAAGCTTAGAACACTACTTGTCACATTTGCTTAAATCCAGACAAAGTTGTTTGTATACTTTGTGGCACTGCTTTTTATTTAGGTGGTTATGCAATGTAGAAACATTATTTAGGTGGAGAGTGGCAGAAGCTATTTAGTTTCTTCTGGATTTCAAAGAGCCTGTTGTTTTAGACTGAAAATGCTTTCCCTATGTTTTTGAGTAAAAAGAGCAGATTAAAAGGCAAATGGCTTTCAAATATTAGAAATAAGAACGGGACAGTATTTTTCTATTTATTCCTTCTTTAGAATATTTCTCTTATATTTAGTTTAACTTAATCTCATCTCTAATGAAAAAAATAGTTGAGCTTCTCCTCTCTATCCCTAAGGAAGAGGAAAAAATTGTGTCAATAAGGAAGTCATTTATTTCAGAGCCTTTGTGAAAAATGATACCCTATTATAGCTTTTAATATAAATGGATTTGTAAGTTTCATAATTGAACTCCAAGGTACATACTACTTAAAATTGCAATATAACATAACATTATGTACCTATAAGATATAAAATTAAATTATAAAAATAAAATGGATATTTTTTCCCAAAGTAGCACATTTTAACAGCCAGAAGAGAAAGCAATTACAACTCCAGTGCTATAGGTAGGTTAAGATTTTTCAGACTTTTTTGTTTCTATGGGGCTGTGTGATGGTGCATTTTTAAAGGTAAAGTGGCAGGCAGAAAGAAATCATCAGGAAGAAATCAAATAGCATTTTTTATGAGTATGTAAGAAGCCAGTGTTCTGTTGACCTCATCATCTAATTACCCTATCAATGATGGATGGCCAACCAAACTTTTGTCCTCCCATGATTAATGGTACTTCAGTGGGATGAATAGAAAATGGAACCCCCTGGCTCCGACTCTAGATTCCAGGCACTTGATGTATTAGAGTGAATAAAAACATGTATATTGAGCTCTCTAATAACATACAATAAAGTACCAGTAGGTGCTGCAGAAGAAATGAAAAGATAGCCCCTGCCTCCAACTCATATACAGTCTAACAGTTGATGTCAAATGACTTGCAAAAAAAGAAGTGCTATGGGAACTATTAATCAGAAAAAGAAAGCCTGAAATGATGTTTAAAAAAACATATATCAGGCAAGGATTAATGGAAGCCAAAGAACTTGATGGATGGATAGATTTTTGGCAGATTGAAATGGAGACATGAGAGCAAGAGCATTACAAGCAGATAGAAGGCTTGACCGTGAGAGAGTTAATTCCATACAGAGAATGAGAACAGACCTCGGATAAATGGTTTGGTTGAAGATTTATTTTTTCCAAAAGGAAAAATAGGTGGTGGTGTGTTTATACTATATCTCATTCTAAGATAAATTAAAATAACACAGAATCTTTTGATGAAAAGCATGGAAGCCCCAGAAAATTAGCAAATAAACAAAATAGGTTGAGTGGAAAAACCCAAATTAAACTAATGACATCAAAAGCCACCCTATAGGTCAACAGGACCCTGTTAGAAAATATGATAGAAAATGCATTTGTGTAAACAACAATGTTCTAAATGTGAGACTAATAATAAGTGTCCAAGGCCTAAACGGAGAAAATTATAAAACATTAATAAAAGATGTTAAGAAAAATTTAAAAATTGGGATATATATATATATCCTACTTCTAAATTAAAAGATTCAATATTATAAAGATCCCCAAATGTGTAAATTTAATACTGGTAAGTCAAAATATCAATTAATATTTGTAAGTGCAGAAGGCCTTATAAATTCTTACAAATGCTAAGCTTTTACTGGGAGAACAGCCATGAAGATTTTGAAAATAAAAACTAATATATGAGGACTTGCCTAAGTAGATATGAAATATTATAAAATTAAAGTAAATAAAATTGTATGGTACTGGCAAAAGTCTCAGTGAAGATCAATGAAAATACTGTCTAAACCCCAAAACAAATATATATATGTTTATAAGTTAACATATATAAACATATATATATATACATATATAAACATTTAAAAACTAACACACACACACACACACACACACACACACATAAGCATACAAAATGGCATTTCAGATCACTAGAGAAAGTATGGATAACAACTCCACTGTTGGAACAGGGTAAATTTGTACATTTTGAGGAGAAATTTGACAGCATTCTCATAATTTACTGTCCGTACATTTAAATGCAGCAATTTCACATATATATCAGTATTGATTTCATTATAGCATTACAAAAAAGAATTGAGAACAAAATAAACAAATACCAACAAGAGATTAAAGAAATTACCATATACCAATACTTTGGAATACAATATATCCATTAGAAAGAAATTATTGGCAAGGAAAATGTTGATATTATATTCAATTGAAAAAGACAAGTTACAGAATACTGTTTATAGTATGATATTAATTGGTTGGGACTGGTGATAAGAAAAGCAAGAATGAAAAACTTTTCAGGACACCTGGGTAGCTCAGTCAGTTAAGTGTCTGACTTCTGCTCAGGTCACAACTCATAGTTCATGAGTTTGAGCTTCACTTCAGGCTCCGTGCTGACAGCTTGGAGCCTGGAGCCTGCTCCAGATTCTGTGTCTCCCTCTCTCTCTGCCCCTGCCTCACTCTGTTTTTGTCTCTCTCACACTCTCTCTCTCTCTCAAAAATAAAAATAAACATTAAAGAATCAAATACAGTTCAACAGTATCCGTTCTACTTCAGATGACTGGGAAAATGATGATGTCATTAAAGATGGCAATAGGAGCGAGGAGTTCGTTTGGTGGAGATGGTGAGCTAGTTTTTACTTTTTTACAAAAAATTTAATGTTTATTTATTTTTGAGAGAACAAGAGAGAGAGAGAGAGGCAGAGCATGAGCAGGGGAAGGAGCAGAGAAAGAGGGAGACACAGAATCCAAAGCAGGCTCCAGGCTCTGAGCTGTCAGCATAGAGCCCAATGCAGGGCTCAAACTCACAAACCATGAGATCATCACCTGAGTTGAAGTCCGACGCTTAACTGACAGAGTCATCTAGATGCCCTTATTTTTTAAAAAATTTTAAAGTTATTTTGTGTGTGAGAGAGAGTGCACTAGCGCAGGAGGGGCAGAGAGAGAGAGAGAAAGAGAGAATCCTAAGCAGTCTCTGCACTGCCAATATGGAAACTCATGTGGGGCTCGAACTCAGGACCTGTTAGATCATGACCTGAGCTGAAACCAAGAGTCAGACACTGAACCCATTGAACCACACAGGCACCCTGGTGAACTAATATTTAAAATGTCAATAGTTCAGACTGATGAATTTGTTAAGCAGGAAATTGGGAGAGAAGGTGAGTGGGGAGTTTGAGAGCGACAAATATTTGGGGTCATAGACATAAAGGTGAGAGTTACATCATGGTGGCTTCCTGTGGTAACAGAGAAAGTGAAAAAAAATATCATCAAAGACAAAATATTGGCAACACCTGTGTTTAGGCAAGTAGAAAAAAGAAAAAAGGAGCGGGAAAGAGCACAGAGTAAGAGAACCAGAGACCACAGAGGACAACTTGGTTTGCATGATGCCACTGGGCTGACATACGGGTCTAAGGAGGGTGAATCATGTCACGTGCTACCGAGGGAAGTCCGCCAGAAGCAAACCTGAGCAATTGGGATTGGACACTGAGTTACTGATAACCTTTGAGAGAACAATCTAGGGGAATGAATAATGAGAGAAGACAGATCCCAAGGGAGTGGGTGATAGCACCTCAATTATATATGGGATTTATATCTCCACTTGCTTTGTAATCTTTCTAATTATTTCATCAGTGAGGCATCAGAAATGAATAGGAACTAAAAGAGTGAAACATCAATGACAGTAAAATTATTCCTGGTGACTGAACTTACATAAAAAGGCACCGGTAGGCCTTCTGATAAAATTGTCCAATCTGATTACTAGACACTTCAATATTCCACTTAAAGGCAGG
Source organism: Hyaena hyaena (assembly GCF_003009895.1). Taxonomy (NCBI): domain Eukaryota; kingdom Metazoa; phylum Chordata; class Mammalia; order Carnivora; family Hyaenidae; genus Hyaena; species Hyaena hyaena. The sequence goes on along the minus strand of NW_024081717.1, from coordinate 263,820 downwards.
GTAAACTGCTTCCTATTCTTAAGAGACACAGTTGGACTGAGCTGAGAGGTAGAGGGGAAGGCAGGAGATGACAATATTTGAAAATTGCACTGCAGGGTCTATATTTACCTTCTCTCTCTTGTAAAGAATATAAATGAAATGAGACACATTTCTCTAATCTATATGAAACCTTTCGTTTCCTTTTTCACCTAAAGCAAACTGACTTTTTAAAGAACCATTTATTTGCTGTAGATTTTCCTCCAAATAATCTATTTCAAAATAATAGTTTGACAGTGAAATCAATGTGATCGCAAAAAGGCAGGAAGCCTGTGACCACAAAGAAGATTGAGGAGACTCTAAGAAGAGGAGAAATTTTCTTAGTTGAATAAAAGAGTGACGAAAACAAATATGATTTAACTCACCAGGGAAACGAATCCGTCAGGCCTCTCCGAGCTGGTAGCTTAATGCTTTTGTGTGTGTGTGTGTGTGTGTGTGTGTGTGTGTGTGGTGTATGGGGGTGATTCCCCTGTTTGCTGAATAAGCTAACGAGAAGGCTCTCATCATTACAGAGTGATCTGGCAACATGAAAGTCCACACATGGCAATGCTAACTTTGTGGTCTGACAATAGCAATGGCACTGTCACCATTTAATTAAACATGTGTCCACCCAAACTTCATCAATTAAATATTATGTATTAAGTACAGAATGTGCAATGTGCTAATGTTAGTAATAAAAGATTATAACATCATCTCTGCATATCTCCCACTCAATATTTTTATTTACATTTTTACATTTACTGGAAAATAATTTTCTCCCATGTAATCTAAGCAAGTGATGAAAAACTGGGGAAAGAGATTTAAGGAGTATCACTATTTCCCCTCCACATATTTTCAGCATTTGACCAATATTATCTCCTCTTTTGTTCCTTTCGATGTTTATTTATTTTTGAGAGAGAGAGAGAGAGACAGAGATAGAGTGCAAACAGAGGAAAGGCAGAGAGAGGGAGTCACAGAATCAGAAGAGGCTTCAGGCTCCAAGCTGTCAGCACAGAGAGTCCAACGCAGGGCTCAAACTCATGACCCCTGAGATCATGACCTGAGCCGAAGATAGACATTTACCCGACTGACCCACAAAGCACCCCATCTTTTCTTCATTCTCAAGTCAGAAACACAGCAGTAAGACAGTAAAATCTCTTTACTTATCATCTAGTTAAATCTTTCCATCTTACAGTTGAAGAAACTGAATCTCTGAGAGGTGACTTGTCTGAGGTCTAAGAGCTTGTTAGCACAAGTGGCAGAGCTTAAACCTCCTGTCCCCTTGCGCTCAGTCTTTGCTCCCCACATATACAATAAGTCACTTAGGTTCTTGGTGGTTAATGGCACATAGCTTTGCTTTAAAATTGCTCATTGATTATTTATTCATGAAGGTTTGGTACGTTTGAGCAAAGCTGGCTAGAGCAATAAAAGGAAAACTTAGAGTGAGAAGACAAGCTCTGCTAGTCATCTCTGTTTTTCTTGTACCACAGGTGGAGATAATCTCTCTCTTTCGCTGCTTGGCCCTATCAACTTCTCCACTGCATGCTGTCTCAGTCTGTGGCCTCCTCAGATCTTTCCCAGTTCTCTACGGCCCAGTAAATAGTCCTCATAGTCACATACCACACTGGTGACCTGGAAACATGCATATACATGGAATTCAATGTGGCAGCCAGCATTCTTTAAAAGACATAAAGTTCTCAGTGATCCAAGCTTCTTCTTGTTTTTGTCTGTCAATCCCAAAATATTGATTTATACTTGCATGTTTATAATTGTCTACATGTGTTCCTGAGTAGAAAATAAGACCTTCAAGAAGAACCACGATGGCCCAACTTTATTTTATCCATTTCTCTTACAAAACACCACAGTGTAGTATCGTAAGGGGCTCAGAAGCCCCTTAGTAAGTTCCATTGGCACTTTTAGACTATGATGATTTCATGATTTCCAGTAAAAATTCCCTCCTGCTTTCCCATATAAAAGAAACAATGAATGAGAATTAGAGGTTTTTACTGCTAGATATGCCCATAATCATTCATCTGGACTCCATGCTTTTTATTTATTAAGTGTGGGAATGCAACCCATTTTTGAAGTCCTTTCCTCTTCCAACATATTATGGGTCGATGTCAGGATCCTGACTCTTGATGATGAGATCAGGGAAGGTAATGACCATGACCACACTGTCTAAAAATGCCACTGTGTGCTACTAAGGGAGGGAGGATACCGAATTTCAAAGTCTCTGATTACTCACACCACAATATACGTGTTGTTTTTTTTATAAAGTGTGCCGCATTTAGCCACATAAGGTGTTTTTCTCAACCTAGCTCACAATGTATGGATTTCTGCTCCTCTACCCTTGATCAAAGGAGCTGTGTGGAAGCAAGCATCACTTCCATTTCAGTAGACTGACCACATTTGATTAACTAGCCAATAAGACTGCTTTTCCTGTTAATGCTAAAGGTGCTTACAGATGACATGGGTGAATATATTGGAGAAACCTCTTGTGATACTGTTTTGCTGTTTTGAAGGATAGTGTTATTAGTCTTAGACTTTTAGTCTTGCCCGGACATTGTGGGCATTTTCATGCTATCGTTGATTTTTCAAACTCCAAAATAGATGCCCTATTTCAATTTTCTTTGTCTGTATAAATTAGAACATCCAAAAGAAGATGCGGTAAATATATAGAATGGAATATTATTCAGCCGTAAAAAAGAATGAAATCTTACCATTTGCAAGGCCATGGATGCAGCAAGAAGTGAAATAAATCAGTCATAGAAACACAGATACCTGCATGATTTCACTATTTTGTGGAATTTAAGAAACAAAACAGATGAGCAAAGGTGGAAAAAGGGGATAGAGACAAACCAAGAAACAGATTTTTAAGTTTAGAGACAAACTGATGGTTACCAGAGGAGAGGTGGTTACGGGGGATGGGGATTAAAGAGGGCACTTGTCATGATGAGCACTGGGTGATGTACAGAATTGTTGAATCACTATATTGTACACCTGAAACTAATATAACACTGTGTGTTAAAAAAAAAAAATTAAAATATCAGGGGCACTTGGGTGGCTCAGTTGGTTAAGTGAAACTCTTGGTTTCAGCTCAGGTCATGATCTCACGGTTCACAAGTTCAAGCTCTGTGTTGGGCTCTATGCTGACAGCGCAGAGACTCTCTCCCTCTCTACCCCTCTTCCACTAACTCCCTCAGTGTCTTTCTCAAAATAAATAAATCAACTTAAAAATTAAAAAAAAAATCAAAACATCAGAAATTTACTCTCTTAGGAAGTAAAATTGTAAGAGCTTTTAGTATTAAAAGTACACGTCTCTGGCTGGACACAGTTTCTCTGCCGTATAGTGTGTGCCTTCAACTTTCTGTGCCCTATCATGAATCCATAGGAGAGTGATGATTTTATAAGACAATCCATTAAGTTTTATACATCACAGTGTAATTATCAACACATCACATTGCCCTCTCACAGACTCTTGATCATACACATTCTTAGCTAGTTGAGGTGTAAGAGTTTCTCAAAATACCTGCACTACCATTCAGTCTACCATTAGAGTTCTGGAATGCAGCCATTGTGCTAGTGGCAAACTGCACTTGCTGCATCAGAACGCTGCCGAGCTGAGCATGTGTAGAGGATGGATGTCAGTATCCATTATCTACACAACTGCTTAGGATCCTGCTGGCATCCTCAGGCCCACATGCTTAGGTCATCAAGATTCAGTTTGCAGCAAGGTGACCATGGTAGGGTGACCTTTGCAAGGTGAGCATAAGCAATGCTTTAAGGAAATTTTAAAGTATATCTTTGAGCAGAAAGACAGTACTGTAAAATTCTGGGAAAATAGCACCAGATGGGCCACGCTGGCATACAACTATCAGAAACAGCAAGAAACATTTTAAGCAAAAAAAGCACTGGGGCAGTCTGCAAAGCAAAAGGAAAAGACAGTGAGTGTTTTTAACATCGCTTAGGTAAAAAGAGTATGGGTTTTAATCTCAGACTTGTTTTCATTTAGTTTTTCATTTTTTATGTTTTTAAGTCTAAGACTTGCTTTTAAATCCCAGCTATTTAACTTACTCTATTAGTCTATTTGAGGAAACGATGCAGCAATTCTGAGTCTCAATTTTAAAGAATGTATAAAACATGGGGAGGTAGTGTTTTTCTCGCAGAGTTATTGTGAAGGCTCAGTAAGTCAACTGCATAGCCTTGTATCCAGCACATACCAGAGAGTAAAGAGATGGTAAGTATAAACAAACACTGATGCCTATATAGCAAAGATGAAAGATAGTTTTCATGTGCACAAATGGAAAAAGAAGGTTTGGCTTCAAAGTCTGTTTCCAGTTATACTTATAAGACCAAGATCTTCAAACACAAGATTAATAAATTAAGTAAAATGCAAAAAAATGATACTCATTTTAAGCGGAAAATTGAAACACTTTCAAATTTTCCACATAATCTTAACGTGTTCAGAAACTGGAAGGACGATGTCCCAATAGTTTCCCTTCTAAGTTTCCAGAGTGAGTTTTGCCAATAATTCCTTTATGATGTGTAAACTGTCCCTAAGCCAGTGAGTCATGGTAGACTCATAGACCACAACTTGATAGAAGAAAAGGCTGTTCACTGCCTGAATGGTGGGTTCTTTGGAGAAAGTGCACCTTTCTCTGTCTGTCAGGCCCTAAATAATCATGTAAGTGTGACTTACTTCTTCTTATTTGTTAGAAGAATGAAGCTGCTTTAATGGGTAAGTAACAGGACTCATGGTCCACAGGAATATGGCTCATGTCAATGCAACAGTAATGAAACCTGTCAATGAAACCCTGAAAGAGACTAGGGTTGTGGGGGGCGTTGCGGGGAGAGAAACAGAATAGACCAAGGCAGTCATACTAGTTAACTAAAGAAAAATATGTTGCAGAGATACCACTTAAAAACTTAAGATCATCAAAGGCATTTCCAACATTCAGCAAAACGATACAGAGCTAAAGGAGATTCTGTATTTGTCTTCTTGTTAGTAGATCTGGTTTCTGGTGAAATTGAGCTTATAACTGGTGGGAGGGAATGGACTCACTAGCTATATCATTATAGGAGAAAAATTGGCCATAGACCTTTGGAAGGAGATAACGGGTGATGATCTTTCCATATTCAGCAGCAATGGAGCCAGGACAAGGGTAGGAAAGCAAGAGAACTCAATTTTTGCAAGGACACTGCTGTAAAGTTATCTGACCTTCAGTAGCTCATGTGCATCCCCTAGAATTCTCAACTTTCCATCTGTACTATGAGGACTCTGAAGTTTCTCCTTTATACATAATTCCTCCAAGGGGAAATATATATAGGACAATTTCTCTGCAAATTTCAAATGGTCAGATTTCAATATTCTCTTTCTTTTACACTGGCACTAAGACAGGGTGAGGTGGGGACTGAGCAGGAGTAATGAATATTGGAATGGCTTTTGGTCTGCTCTCCAGATAAGCAGAGCGCTGAAGCTTCTGAGTTGGCCTGGTACTACTCCAGGCCTTATTACCTTCAAGTGCTACATTTGAGGTTGTGACCAACTTGATGCACTTTCAGCGGCTGTGATATCACCAAGGGGATGGTCCAGACTGCCAGAAATAGATGACTAGGATCTTTAGGTGATTGGCAATCATTTGGTTTAGCCCTTCATTCTGGATTTTTTAACTACAATTAAAAAAATAAAAACAAAACAAAATAAAGGCAAAGATGATCCTAGGAAACAAGATGATAGGCCGGGTGTCCCTGGAATACAGGACAGTCATGAGGGGAACCATGGCTAGTTAGTCCTACCTTGTGCCACACTCGCCCTTCCACTTCTGCTTGAACATTCCAGTGACAAGGAACACATTCATTGCAAGGAAAGCCATTTCGGATTTTAACAGTTTGATTGTTAGAACAGTCTTATGTATTTCGAGCTTCCGAATTATACTTTCTTGTATTCCCCACATATCATATGAAGAAATGTATTTTTAAATTTTTAACATTAGTCTTAATTAAATGGGTCACATTAAAATCCCATAAAATTATTTTGAATGTTTATTTGGGAAATATTTAGTTTTCTTTTTGGTTTAATAGTTATCAAGCACTTGATATATAGACACTGTGGAACATGTTTACATCAGTGACCTCATTTATTCCCACAAAAAATGTGAAATAGACACTGTTATGTCTACTTTACAGACTAAGGTATTTGAATGCTTTGTCTCAAGAACACCTATAGTTCATTCACGGAGCTGTGATGTAAACACAGACTCTTAAGCGTAAAGCTATTATTAAATAATTTTCTGGCTTATTTTGCTTTAAATATAGGTTGTTTTTTTGGATGTTAACTAGATTTTTTGTGGTGGTCATTTTGCAATATATATAAAAATATCAGATTACTATGTTGTACAAAAACACACACACAAGAAAAATAATGAGGTTCTGATTTACTTCCTGTTCCCCTCACCACAGTCAGGTAATTCATCTGCAAAAAAAGTGGCACCAGAGCTAACCCAGCTAATACACATAAAAATAGATTCTTACATGTCACTTTCAAGGAGAGAAATTTTATAATTCAAAATGGAATAATCTTAAATAACCTTAACCAAGGAAAGGGCCAGGGAAGAGACACTATTTTCTTCAATAAGAAACCAAATATCAAATTCCTGTTACGTAACCATGCTGCATTATCTTTCAAGAGGTGGAGGGTAGAATAACATATAGGGCACTATTTTTTCTCGTTTTGTAAGACAGAGTAACAACTTAAGTGGCAAAATACATGACATGAAAGGAAAAGAAACAATGGCTCTAGCTACGTCGTGGTAGGGTTATAGATAGAAAGGACATCTGAACTGCACTAGGAAATGAAAATACAGTTTATGTCAGTAACACTGAGAGATGGGAAGGAACCTAGCTCTAGACCTGCTAATTGTTTGTCTTACTAAATCTAGAGTGGACCTTGTGAACAACCTATTTAAATGTGTGTCCATCAGTAAATACAATGGCTGTGCCAGAAAGATGTATTCCCATGTTAACTACAGTCTCCTTCAGTAATGACTTCATTGCTGTTTCTGGCTGCTCATTTGGTCTAATGTGCTCTCCCTTGTTGCACCGTTAGCCGCATTTGCAATAGCTCATCTGTCATCTTCTTTTCTAGAGCACCTGTCACTGTAGCGTTTATGGGCTATAAATGCTGACTACATAGCTTATACCCACGAGGCCACCATATTAACATAATCCCTCATTAAGAAAGGTTTCTTTTTTTTTTTTTTCATTAATTCATCCAGCTCACACCTACCTGTCATCGACCTTTACATTTCTAATGTTTGGCTCTATAAACCATACATTGCTCGTCATGAAAAACAAAAAGTTAGAAAATCTTCTTTGTAGTGCTCAAAACTGCTGTCTCATCTAGCAGTGGGAGATTCCTTTTTGGTAAAATGCAAGATTCTCTCCCTTTGTGATTTTAATGTGTGTGCCATTAAATAAAATGTTTCTATTGTATTTCAAGTAATTGTGTGTAGTTTTTAAAAATTCTTCTTTTTTAAAATTGATTGCATATTTGGTGAACTGTGATGAAAATCAATTCAGAAAGAATTCACAGAAGTCAGTGGATTTAGGTTCATGGGTCTTTTTCCATCGTATTATCTTGGTATTTCCTTTGTCATCATGCCAGGCCTCCAAGCCCTTGCTCAGTCTCTTCCCACTGTCAGTCTGGTCATCTTACTGGGTGGCTGCTTGACAAAACAAAGGTCTTGGACATTGGGATTTACTGCCATCTTTTCCAGGAATAATGATGTTTATCAGAAGTTTTGTCTGAACTCGATATTCTCACTGTGCGTGGAGGTCAAGAGAATAGCAAGCACTACAAATGAGTCCTAACTTGGCAAGAATGTAAAAAATATCCTTCATTATTTCCTCAAAGGGAGGCTTCCTGAAGAGGATGTTGTGAGTTGAACTGTATCCAAAAGATATGTTGCAGCTTAAGTCCTGGTACCTGTGAATGAGACCTTGTTTGGAAATGGGATCTTTGCAGATACAATCAAGTTAAGATGAGTTCATAGATGAGTTGAAGATGTGTCCTAGATTTAATGGCTGATGTCCTTTTAAAAGGGCTAGGTGAAGACAAAGGCACACAGATACACGCAAGAAGAATGCCATGTGATGCCAAGAATGCCAAGAATTGTTGGCATAACAAGAAGCTCCGAGAGAGGCATGAAACAGAGTCTCCCTCAAAGCTCTGAGAAGGAATCAACCTTGCTGACAACTGGATTTCATACATCTAGCCTCCAGGACTGCGAGAGAAGAAATTCCTGTTGTTTGTGGGAATTTGCTCCCGCAGCCCTAGGAAACAAATACATAAAGCAAGAGGTACAAGATAGCAACGAAGTATTAGACTCAACATATGTACCATCTTGCTCACAAAATACAAGTCGACTCTCTACTTTTCAAAAGTCACAACTTACAAATTCACATCAAAATGAACTATCAGATATCCAGTTACTGCAATCAAGGAGGGAAAGAGGGAAGTGTAGGAGGGGAAAGGCAGCTGGCAGCATGCTTCATCCACTCTAGTTCAGAACACTTACTTTTCTGCTACATGGGTCCAGAAAACAAGTAATGCAAGAGAACAAGTCTGCTGCAAAATTTCAATGTGCTATGATCATTTGTTCTACATTTGTTCTATAAATCTCTTCTCATCAGTCTGTTCTCACCATACCATCCTGCCATATTGGGATCTTGATATTTACTGAGCAAGAACAAAGATGCCATAATTATGGGCAGATTTCTCATTGTTCACTCTTTCAAGATTAAGTGTTCTGCACAAGGCATTTTCCATAAATATGATAAGAGATGGGAAAAACAGATGGGGACATTTCAATCCCAACTTACCTCTTATTTATGGTACCTTTGCTCTCATCCAAATACCATCAACTTTATGGCTGAAAGAGCACTATTGTATTACCTCCAGGGTTATTATGCACAGAAAAGCTTCAGGTAACAAAAATTTCTTGTTTATTCCATTTCTGTCATCTAAGTCTTGGTATAAGAATTAACCTTGACTCATCTCCAACCTGTCCATCTCACCTGTTTAAATAGGGGTGGAGTGCCCTCTGTTGGTGCAGATATGGGCAAAAGGTCTTGCCTACGTAGTGATCATTAACCAGGAATTTAAGAATTTTTGTTCTTCTTTGGTTGTCAGTTCATTAAAAAAAAATAAAATAAAATGGCTAGGAAGATTAAATGTATTGATTTGATTTTAACTTTATGTAAAACTTACCTGGCATGAATGAGACACAGTACATGGTAACATGAGAGGAGAACGGACTGGACATCAAGTCCTGTATTTGAAAATGTGTTTTCACTGAAAGAGTTTATTAACAGTCCCCATCCCCCATCCCTGAGCTCCTGGCTTACTGATTTGCTATACCAAAGCCTGGCATGCATTTGTCTGACAAATGTTTACTGAATACCTACTATATGCCTCTGTTTTGGATGATGCAGACACAACAGTAACCCAAAGAAACTTCTGCTTTCTGATCTGTAACAGAATGGATATTTTACCAAATCATAAACATACACTAGTTATTAGTGATATACCAATTAGTATATTTAATAAAATATACTTAGTAACATATAGTGTAGTTAATACTAGTTATTATTACATATACCAAGAGTTGTTTCTACTATTATTACTATTTTCATTGTTACTACTACAGTATTACTAAATATAAATATCCTTTTGTTAAAGTTGTATTTTCTAATCAGAGCAGTTTGTAGGAATCTATTGAATGCATGGGACAATTCTTGTCTTCAAGAAACTTCACTGTGAAGGTAAACACAGTAATTAGACTATTACTAGTGCACATACAAGGGCCTGCATCCTCAGATATAATGTACTCTAGAACATTTACTTATTTCTGTAATAGCTAAAAGCCAGCAGTATATGGCCTCCCAACTAGACAGTTATGAGAAAGCATCCATCAGGTATCCACTTTGTTCTAGAGGGAAATATACAAAAACAGCATGTGGCCATTCACTCGGTACAGCTGAGCTCTGAAATGATCACAAGTTTCATATTTTTCTATTTATGAACATGCATTTATGATTATTTTGTTTTATAAATATGAATGGGCTCTGAGTATAAAAACTAAACATTAAAATTTTAAAAATCACTTGCATAGATAATTATTTAATTTTAGTTAGACGATTGAAAGCAAATCCCACCAAATATTTATAGGTTTGTTTCTACCGCTTACTATGACATTTCATAATTATTCTTATTTTCTACATTGGCAGAGTAGAATAGCAATTAGAGGTATCCTCTTGGACTTGAAAAAACAATACATTTAAAATGCCAAAACCAGCATTTTTGTTTTCTTTGATTTCTCCTTATAGTCCACAAATGTCTGTATAAACGAGTACATCTAAGGACTTGTTCTTACAAAGGGATACTCTAAGCTAAGAGCTTTTGAATTACAAATGGTAAAAACAAAAGTGTTTTAGATTTTGTTTAAGGAACTATAGAATAACAATGCAGTTATAAAATACTTCAACTTGAGATGGGAATTGCTGAAGCAACTGTTTTCAGTTATCTCCAATTTTTCTGTATAAATTAGTGTTTAGGCTATAGTTTATTAAAATGGTCCTCTAGGGGTGCCTGGGTGGCTCAGTTGATTAAGCGTCCAACTCTTGGTTTCAGCTTAGGTCATGATCTCATGGTTTGTGAGTCAGCTCTGCACTGACAGTACGGAGCCTGCTTGGGATTCTCTCCCTTTCCCTGTTTTTTTGGCCCCTCTCTGTCTCTGTCTCTCTCTCTCAAAATAAATAAATAAACTTAAAAAATATAAAATAAAATAGTCTTTGGTAAATAGAAAAAATAATATGATTATTTAATAAAAATTACTCATATTTTTATAAAAACACATTGTTTATATTTTGTTTAAAATTCTGAATTCTCAATGAATAGTAAGTTAGAATCAGTCTTTTAAATTTTTTTATTTTTTTAAATGTTTATTTATTCTTGAGAAAGAGAGAGAGAGAGGACAGAGCATGAGTCGGGGGAGGGGATGAGAGAGAGGGAGACACAGAATCTGAAGCAGCTCCAGGCTTTGAGCTGTCAGCACAGAGCCCAATGTGGGGCTCAAACCCAGGAACCTGTAAGATAGTGATCTGAGCTGAAGTCAGACACCTAACTGGCTGAGCCACCCAAGTGCTCCTAGAATCAGTCTTTTAAAGTAATCTCATTATATGTGGAATCTAAAAGACAAAACAAACAAACAAAGAAAAAAATCAAACAGCCTCTTAAAAACAGAACAAACGTGGTTTCCAGAGGGCAGGTGGGTGGGAAGATGGAAGAAACAGATGAAGAAGATTAAGAGGTAAAAAACTTATATTATAAAATAAGTAAGTCATAGAGGTAAAAAGCACAAGATAGGGAATATTGCCAATAATATTGTAATAACATTATATGGTGACTACATTTTCATGGTGAGCATTGTATAATATAGAATTGTTGAATCAATATAACACTGTATAAACCAATAGAACACTGTATGTCAATTACACTTCAATAATAAAAAAATAACAGATTAAAAAATATTTAAATAAAATATTTAAAGAAAAATTGTGAAGAAAGTAGAGTTCCCATATATTCCACACCCAATTTCCTGTTACTAAGATCTAATAGTATAGTCTTGATTTGTCTTGATGAGTGAACAATATAGATATATTACTATTAACTGAAGTCCACATTTTATTCAGATTTGCTTAGTTTTTACCTACCAATGTCCTTTTTGTTGTTGTTGTTATTGTTCCAAGATCCTACTCAGGATAATATGTTGGCATTTAAATGTCACATCTCTTAAGTTTCCTGTAGGTTCTGAGTTTCTGACTGTTCTTGTTTTTGATGACTTCTCAGTATTAAAAATTACTGGTCAGGTGATCTGTAGAATGTTCCTCAAGAGGGGCTTGTCTGATGTTTTTCTCATGATTACAGAGGTTATGGGTTTGTTAGGGGCAGAGGTGGGGAGCCAGTTTAATCACATAACCAAGACATGACATGACATCACTGGTACAAGCTGTCAGTACGACTCATCACTATTGACAATCACCTGGCTGGGGTAGTGTTTGCCAGTTTTCTCCACTGCAAATGTACTACTCTTACTTCATACTGCAGTTTCAGATGGAAGTCACTGTAAGTTTTAAATTTGATTGAATTTTTCCCAATATGAAGTAGTAATTAATTATATTTGGAAATAGTTGGTTTCTAAAACAAGAACATTTATACATAGGACAATAATCTCTTCCCTTACTGAAGCACACAGCTGGGAGTGATGTTCTATATGGTGACAGGACTCATTGGACAATTCGTCACCTAGAGAATTTTATTGGTTTAGGTCCCAGTTTCTTTTTAAATATGCAGAATTCCAAGAATTGACATAGAGTTCTATATGTATCTAATACCTCTTATTCTGCTCTTTAAGGATTTGACTATAGTATACATTATAACAATCATCTTTCTTAAATTTTCTAGTCCTTGCCTTTTTAAAATAATTTTTTAAATGTTTATTTTTGAGAGAGAGAGACAGACAGATAGACAGACAGACAGAACGAGCAGGGTAAGGGCAAAGAGAGAGGGAGACACAGAATCCGAAGCAGGCTCCGCGCTCTGAGCTGTCAGCACAGAGCCCGACATGGGGCTTGAACCCACGAGCTGTGAGATCATGACCTGAGCTGAAGTCGGACACTTAACTGACTGAGCCACCCACGTGCTTCAGGGGTGGTCAGTTTTTGTACTATTCAGACTTTCAGCTGATTGGATGAGGTTCACCCTCATTATGGAGGGTAATCTGATTTTCTTATAGTCAATTAAACATTAAATCTCATCCAAAAAAACACCTTCACAGAAATATCCAGAATAATGTTTTATCAAATATCTGTACACTGTGGCCTAGCCAAGTTGACACCTAAAATTAACCTTCACTATAGCCATCATATAAATTTTCCTCTTTCTTTTCTTTATAAGTTGTTATTTCTACATTATCTGAGCATCTAATACTAATACTATTCTTCACCCATACTTATGCCAATAATTGCTTTAGACATTTATATTTAGTGTTCAATATCAAAGGGAGGGAGAGAGAATTCCAATCAGTCTCTGCACTGATATAGTGTAGGGCCTGACACATGGCTTGAACTCATGAACTGTGAGATCATGACTCAAGCTGAAGTTGGATGCTCAACTGACTGAGCCACCCAGACACCTGTCTAGTCATCACCTTACTTGCGTGGCTTATACATTTTGTAGTTCTCACTAAAAGAAACTAGGAATAGCATAATGATAGAAAATCTCCACCAGTGGCTCCAGTCACATCTTTTACCACTTTCCTTTATCAGTCAGCTCAAGAGGCAAGGAGCCTGACAATCCCAGTCATGCTGGGAATATGATTTCTTAGGGTCTCACCCGTGCAGGTACACACACATACACACACACCCTCTTACCTCCTTAAACTAAATTTATAGTGTTGCTTCCTATGGTTAAATTAATAAGATGCTAGAGAGGCAAATTGATCCTAGCAAAGTCAAGGCTTCTCTCATGTGGCCCTTTTTTGCTCTTTATTTTTCTCCAGAATTTCACTTTGATAGACCACATGTACTTCTTGATAAAGAAATTCAGGCTCAATTTCAAATACCATCAAGTGTTTGCATATGAGAGGCACTTTGAGAGTCATTTTCATATATGCTGTATTTAAAAATCTACACACTGATCTTGTGTATTTACTGCTTCTATTATCTAGATAAGAAAACGGAGCATGGATCCTTCCTCCCATACCAAAGGATATGCTTCAAAATGGCAGTTCAGAATGTAACATATATTCAAATACATAATAAAATAATAGCTATTATGGAAAGCTTACCACAGGCCAGGAACTACGTTGAGAGCTTTACTAGAAATGCTTCATTCAGTGCCCTTGACAATGTTACATAGTGGTCTGGGTTTGGATTCAAGTTTTCAGTCTACCAGATATGTTATTTTGGAAAGTTTCTAACTTAGTATCCGCAGTATTCTAATTAACGCTCTAATTTAGGCTCCACAGTATTGCTACTTTACATTTGAAGAAATCAAGATTTAAGAGTATGTTAGATTGATTACATTAGGTTCTAATTAATGGCCTTCCTGAATTCAGGTCTTTTGCCTTGTAACTCGCAGCTTCATAGTTCTGTCCCACACTGACTCTGCTCTTGTGACTTGGTTTGGCCACAGGCCAGTAGCAAACTTGATGGAAGCAGAGAGTTGAAAAAGAGCTTGCGTGCCTTTGTTTTCTGACTCAGTTCTCTGTGTTTATCTAAAGAACATACCCACATTAGACTGAGAATATGGTGGGTCTAGACTGCTGGGAAGATACTAGAGACATATGCATGTGAGATCACACAGAGCAAGATGGAGCCAAACTAGTCAGGAGTATCCTAAACAAACTGCTTCCCAGACCACCTGTCAGCTGGCCATAGACACATGAGTTAACCCAAGACTCAGTGACAGAAGCAGGACCAGAATGAATTAACTGAGGCATCTGCAGTATGTGCAAAATTTAAGGGAGAACCAAAGAGCTCAGGAGTAAAAATAAATAATATTTTAATGCACTAATTCAAAATATGAAAAATAATGCAAAAATTCATGATGAACAAAATATCAACATTTTAAATAAAGACAGGATCAATATTACTGATTTTTCCTTTCGCCTCAGGTTCCGGGACTGTATGGAGCACAACACTGTTTATCAGCATCGCCCAGCAAACCCAAGAAATCGAAAAATAACAAATGATTATTGCTTTAAGCGACTATATTTTGGGATTGTTTCTTACACGTCAATAACACATTGATAAGGGTTAATTTCAAGGTCACACATATAATACTTGGGGAACTTATATTCAAATTAAAGAAATCTGACCACAAAGTTCACTTCCTCCTCCTTACATTAACCAGATATAGATTACATTTTATATAAATTTCATGGAAAAAACTTGATCTTGAGAGACATGGCAACGAACAAGTGTTATTGCTGTTAATAGTATAAACTCTAAAGTCAGATGTGTCTGGGTCTGAGTTCAAGCTTTCACCTTACCAGTTACATTATTTTGGAAAGCAGAAAAATGAAGATGCTAAGGCTGGTAGTCGCCCAGATGTTTCAGCCCTGCTGACTGGCACAACAGTGTTCACTCTTCCTGATCTCTCTTTTGGTTCTTGGGTTTGCCTCCTGACGTAAATACGTATTGCTCTCACTCTCAGTGAAGTCCAATTACTGGAGAGGCTCAACACAGTACAGTAAAACCATATTCAACTGTTCCACTCCATAGCTTAGGAGTCTCACCCACCTTATGCAAGTGGATATCAGAAGGGTCACCAGCAATAACAAAAAAACATGAAGAGCAAAAACAACTCCAAAGAAATATGGGGGAAATAATGGCAGTACTAACCCAGTTGTTCAGTTGTTAATTGTTAAAGTGAAAAATTTGGAGTAAATTGAAACCTCCTTACTTTTAGTAAAAAATAAACTTCTAACTATTACTTTTAGGAAATATATATGTATATATTATATGGTACAGATACACAGGGCTATCAAACATTTCTTACTTTGCTTTTTATTTTTTCATTTTTTTGAGAGAGAGAGACAGCACACGTGCACATGCTTGCAAGCAGGGAAGGGATGTTGAGAGAGAGAGAGAGAGAGAGAGAGAGAGAGAGAATCCTAAGCAGGCTCCATGCTTAATGTTGAGCCTGATTCAGGGTTTGATCTCATGACCCGGGATCATGACCTAAGCTGACATCAAGAGTCAGATACCTAACCAACTGAGCCACCCAGGCGCCCCAACACTTTTGTCACACTGAATACTGGCTTTATACATAGTCCCACCTTACACTTCTGATAAATGAAGGATATTGTCCTCTAGGACAAGACTCCAACATTCACGTTTCAGAATGGCAGTTCTTTATCCTCTTCCAGCTTTCCACAACTGTCAGAGTAACTCAGGTAAGAAGAAAAAGTCTTTTATTCTAGACGAGGATTGTTGGGAATCCCAGTAAACCTGAGGGGACTTCAGTCAAAATGGAATGAAAAACTCCTATCTTTCTTCCTACCATATCTTTTAGAGGGTCTACAAGGAATGTTAACCCAGTAGCAAGGGTCTGTTCTCATATCTTGATTTCTAATATCATTCCAATCTGGTCCAATAAAAAGAACCAGAGCTCCCTGAGAAATGGCTGGTACTAGGGCAGGGGTGGGAAATATGGAAGACATTATACAAACTATAGTGCCAGAAAGTAAAGTAGTATTTAAAAAACCTCATAATGATGGGTATATCAAAGGGACAAAGAAACCAACTGAAATAGCTCTTAATGGCCAAAGCTAGAACATTTGGGTAACAAAATAACATAGTATTGGATTATAACCCAAAATATAAAATAAACATCTGAATCCATGCTGATATAAATAAACGATTGCATAAACATAAGTAAATGGAGGTAGAATAGACAATTGTCCTGTGCAGAATTCTGTATTATATATTATATATTACATATATTACTTTATGTAAATATTTTGACCCCAGGGAAGCGGACCATAGAAACCTGGCCATAGCTCTGAAGAGAGCCACTACACTATGACTGACTGGGGTATGAGGCTTTGACCAGGATTGTTTGAAATAAGAGTTGAAGCACAAATCCCCACACCTTCAGCAGAGGTTGTACATAGTGATTTCCTTTCAAAGAAAGAAAGTATGAAGTGGGGTGGGGAAACACCTTTACAGTGAAGAAACCTAAAAAATACTGGCCCAGCAAGGCGGTCAAGGATAACAACAGTGGTGAGTCCTGTTGACAGTCTATGCTATTGACTTGCTGTGTCAGAAGATGGGCACTCCACTTTTGTGGGCCTCCTCTCCCAAACCCATAACCTCAGTCTAATAATGAAAGAAACGTTTGATAAGTCCTTCTTGAGGGACATTCTATAAAACACCAGCACACTTTAGCACAGAGAAGTAATCAAAAACAAGGAAAGTTTGAGAAATTGTCATAGCCCAAGAGGAATCTAAGGAGATACAACAAATAAATGCAATGTAGTGTCCTGCAAGGGATTCTGGGACAGAAAATGAAAATTAGGTAAAAATGAAGGAAATCTGAAAATCTCAATAAAGTATGTACCTTAGCTAATGGTAATATATTCATACTTGTTTATTAATTGGGACAAATATACTATAACAATATAGGATGTTAATAGAGAATACAACTGGGGGAGGGGCATAGAGGAACTCTGTACTATCTTCAGAACTTGTCTTTACATCTATAAGTATTCTTAAATATAAAGTTTATTTTTAGAAAAAAACTAAATAAAATAACTTTATGTATCCTTTTATTTCCTACCTGGAAAAGCAAAAAGTCCTTACCGTTGCAATATTTAATATACAGAACATTAATCATTCTAATTACATTCATTTATCTAAAGAAATGTGTGAATGCTTTCTAATGATGTACAAGGGAGGAAAACGGAAAGAACATACCTCTTAGGGTCAATCGTCAAAGAAACAAATTGAAACAAATTGACAACAGATGAAAGAGCCCTACATAGTTTGTTCATGGATTCATCCAATGTCCAGGAGGGAAAGTAAAAGTTGAATTTGCTCTTGCTCAAGTATAGAGGATATATGAGTAGTGTCAGAGAAGTTAATGTGTCAAAGGAGATTAATTTGTGACCTTAGGGCTATTTTTGAAAATTACTTTCTTATTGATGTATTATACTTTATCTTTTCTTATGCCTTCAGAATATCTGGACACATTAAAATGCATTTTTATTAAAATTATGTGGTTTGAATTTTTTTGTATTTTAAGTTAGAGCCCATAGCTGATGTGCAAAGCATGTGGGGCAAAGACAGCTCTTAACCAAAAATATTCCATTTGTTCATTCCACTACATTTCTCGTCGTTGAGTTGGGGTCATGTGACTGTTTTGGCCAATGGTTTGTGAGAGGAAGTGATGTTAGTCACTTCTAGCAGGAGCAGTGAAGAGCCCAGGTCTCCAAACCTCCATCTCTCAGTTCTCCTTGAGATGGTGACTTCGGAAGTCATGTTTCTAGGTGCTGCTGGAATGATGGTGTTTCATCCATTAGCTTAAGTTTCTGAGTTATTAAGTAGAGCACATACCTCTCTCCAAAACTTGCCAGCCTACACTGAATATGTGATATGTGTTACATATTGTATTATGCCATAAGACCTTGGAGTTTGTCTGTTCCTGTATTTAATGGCAATTACTACAACTAGTAATAAAATGACAATATCTTAAGAAATTAATATTACATTTTAGGCTCTTATAATAGGTAGTCAGAAGTAGCTTTCAAGATTGTTATAAAGTTTACTTGCCGCAGAACCCAAACCACAATGCTTTATCCCACAAAAGAATATTGTAAAATTTAGAAGGCAGCAGGTAAAGTTACAGGTAGGGACAGAGGCCCCTGTAGAACCCATTTGGGAAGGAAAGTTACTCTTGTCAAACCAAGAATAATGAGATAAATTCAAAATATTGAAAGAATGGGGAGTTCAAAAAAGGTTAAGATTTCAGTGCATAATATTTCAGGTATGGATACATCTCAGGGAGACAGAGTGGGTAATTCATATTTACCACTTGTGATTTTAGGAACATGGAATAAAGAAACTCAGGCTCTGCTCTTCCTGGAAGTAGAGAGAAATGGGTTTGACTGAATAGAGTTTAAAGTATTTTGAGGTGTATCCATAAGATGCTGTATATAATTTTTTAAAACGTGGGCATATGAACAGAGAACAACGTTCATGCTCTGCATGCAAAAGTCATACAGCCCAGCTTTCGAATACAGTGTCATTAGTCAGTGCAGTGCATGGCGTTATGGACTGAGGTTTGCCAAGAGCTATTTACCATTCCCTTAATTATGCCTGATATATGTGTTGTCACATTTTCTCCCCTGGTGATTAAACTTTTTAATATAACTGTAGTGCCAGGGCTTGTTCCATGTTTCATACATTTCCTAGGGGCCTCCTTAAACTAATTACTTGAGGGAAATATGGCAGGTTCTATTAATTATGATGTTATACATATATAATATTTTCAATGGCATTTAATGATAAATTGAAGAAATGTGTTGAATTTAGGGAAGATCCCTTTTTTGTCCCCCTTTTTATCTTGATAAATTTCAAAAATTAAAACAGGAATCTTCTCAAAAAAGAAGATTATGGGCATTAGGTTAAGGTATTGATGGTATATTTCTCTCTACTCCACTAATGAGTAGTCCCTGTGCCCCACTAATGAACCAAAGTCGTTTTCAGAAAAATTAACAGTCCACAGCAAAAATTATATTTTAATTTACATCCACAAGGCAATTTTTTGACACAGATGTTTTCCTGATTGATTCCTTAAGAACTTTTCTTATAAGTTTTTCATTGCTCTGCTTGCATAATATAATTGCAGCTTGGGTGTTCAATTTTACTATGTTAATTTAGATAATATGCTTTCTTCAACTCTAGACAGATTTTTAATGCAATAAAAACAGAACAGAGATCCCTGTCCTCATAATACTTATATTCTAGGGTAGGGTGGTGGCAGATAATGCTATGTAGTATTTCAGAAAGTGGTAAGTGCTATGGGGGAAATAAAAGTTGAGCAACATAAAAGTGAATTGGAATGCCAGGCAAAGGGTAGTTTGGGGTTGGCAATTTAAGCAGAGGTCTCCTTTGAGATGACATTTCAGCAGGTTCGGGGGGAAAAGGTGAGGGAATTAGCCATGGTGCTGATTATGAAAAAGGTAGGTAAACACTGCCCAAAAAATTAGAGTATAGGGAAGAACGGGAGTGTTGGCCAATATATATGTAACTTGGAAGAGGTTACCTAGCAACGTTGTTTGAAAATTAAACTATAATATCAGTATCGTACCACAGAGCCTGTTATGGTGCTACATATGGAATCTTTAACTCATTGGTGAATGGCTCTAATAGTGTGGAAGGGAGGTAGTGCTTTTGTTGTGGTTTGGTTTGGTTTTGGTTATTTATAAGCTATGGCCATGAGGCCACTGGCTACATCAATCAGGAAGGCTTACCAACCTTTGATTGTCTTGTTTTGAGAGAAACAACATCTAAAAACCTTGTCATAAACATAAAACAAGGGAGTAGCTGTGATTTCTAGAGTTTACTTGGGATGCATGCGGTGGAGGCTCCTACTCCTTAAAATTTTCATTTCCTTCAAAGATAACAGCCACTAAATCGTTCTCCCTTTATTCTTCCCTATTGTAGACTGTAAGCATATCACATACACAACTCAATCTACTCATTTAGTTACAACTGGGTCAAGATAGCAAAAGACCCATTTTAAATAAGTAAGTTGTTGGGCCACAGTCTCATTTGTTGAACATAAAAGAGTTTCAAAAGACAAAACATACCCTTTAAGGTACTAATGAAAGCTTTTATAATTCAGTCTGGAAGCTTCATAATAGCGAATGCTAACACATGATTGGTCTTCTTCCGGCAATAAGAGATCCCATGCCCTGTGCCCACTCCTTTGCTTTTGGCTCCTGGCTTCACATTTACACTGGGAGCTTGCTGGTGGCATCCAGGCCCTACGGCAGGGTTCACAACATTTATGTGGCTACAGTGGGACACTCTATGAGATCCCAGCTTTTTGGCAGCCTACTAGAATGGATGAGAAGACTTAAATCACTGTAAACAAGCCAGCAATAATGACAGGGGAATCCTGAGTGCTGAGTAGCAGTGTCCCACAGAGTTTATAAAAGTGTCCACAGTCACGGCACTATCCATTTGCTAGCCTTTCAACACTATTATGAGGTTTGGGTAGAATTGTTTTCTGTCCTGGGCACTTACCACTAAACTTGGAAGGCAGAACTTTCAATCTTTCGAAAAACATTTGACTTCCAATTGCTATGTACTCGATGTTGCTTCTTTAACTCTTATTTCTGCAATACTTTGTTTCTGTCTCTATGTTATATTGTGCTACCTATCTCAATATTCTTTTTGACAGTCACTGTAACATTATATATGCTAGATTAATTTTTAAAATACATGTGGGTCTAAGTTTGACTATATACTTGTGAAGAGGCTACAACACAGCAGAGAGAACAGCTGGGAAAACACTGAGAAACACTCGCTTTTTTTTTTTTTTTTATTAGGGTACAGATACCTTGGCCTTTTGGATCAGGAGGGCCAAAGGTATCAATGCTATAACCATGTAAAACCTTGTACTTCCGTAATAGGCTTTCATTTTCTCTGAAACAGAAATTACTCCTGGTGGCTGCTCTCATGCTTAACTTTTTTTTTTAACTTCTCTTCTGATCATTGAATGCTATAGTTATTCCAACTTAAATAAAATTCTTAATCTTGTTTCCATGAGTTTCTCCAAATAATCTCCCTTTCTATAGTCCTAGTCCCACCACAGACCACTATTTATGATAAATTTCACAACAGTCACTTGTCGATGACTCATGACATTTGTATGTCTAGAACTCATGCTTGCATTGGAAGGGGAGCAGAGTTTTTGGTGTAACTGATTTACACCATAAATTGTGGAGGCAAGAATATTTTTCAGATTATATTCTCCAGATGATATTACGGTATCTCCATAGCACAGGCCATTTCAAAATCACAGGAAAAGGAATAGAGTAATACCAGACAACCCTATATAAACACCTTTACCAGATACATTTTTTTTTTTAATTTTTTTTTTTTTTACCAGATACATTTTAATGATTATTCTTATCACAGAGCTTTATATTTAGTCTTAGCCTATAATTTTTGCCCATCCACAAGATCTATTGTTTTGCTTCTTATCTATGTTTGAGGGATAGGCTTAACTCTATGTTTTATTTCCTCTGGTACATGTATATATTTCCCAGAAGATAGGGTGGTCTCACCTTATTTCTTCTTTCAGAAATGCAAAACTGTTATTGACACAGAGGAAAGACAACTCATTAAAGTAGGACACAGCCAGTTAGTGGATGATACATCCTACAGCATCAGCTATAATTTCATCTCCAACTTTATTTTCAGAAGCTGTTCAAGCTGTGCTCTATTGCAGTGATGGTGGTGACAGATGTGTCTTGTGTCTGGCAAAATGGCAGCCCTCCACTTTTGACACACCACAACTTACTAAACTATTTAATTTATAAATACTTAAGAACATGCAATTACGATAGAGCAACTAGTCTGAAACCATAAAAAGGTCCCCTTAGAAAAATCCAATTTCTGACTTCATAGTAAGTGGAACTGAGAGAAATTTTATGAACACATTCAGACTGTTAACTTAATTAAACAAGGGTGCCATTAGACTGAGGTGGCCTACCTTTGGGCAACTAAAATCTACCTCTGTAAATGTCTCAAGGATACGAAATTAAAACCTATGGACAACCAATAACGAACAGCCAACTGGGCTGTAGGCTATAGACAATCAATACTTTCCTTGCCTGGCTTCCGCCTTTTCTCTATGCAAGTCTCCTTCCCAGCTCCTGTCAGTGGAGCGCCCCTAAACACTTCCAGTTTGCCTGATTCCAAAGGAATTTTGCTCAAACTTTTAACATTTTTAATATGCCTCAGTTTATCTTTTATCAAAAAACATATACAGATCTTTTTTGACTTGCAATGGGGTTATTTTCCAATAAACCCATTGTAAGTTGAAAAGATCATAGGTCAGAAATGTATTTAATACACCTAAACTACCGAACACCCTAGCTTAGCCTGGCCTACCTTACATACGCCTAGAACTCTTACATTAGCCTGCAATTGGAAAAAGCATCTAACATGAAGCCGATTCCAAAATAAAGTGTTGAATATCTCATGAAACTTATTGAATATTGTACTAACATTCTGTACAGTAAAGAACAGAATGGTTGCGTGGGTACAGAATGGTTGTAAATGTAATGGCTTTTCACCCTCGTGATGGCGTGGGTGACCGGGAGCTGCAGTCTCCTGCCACTGCCCGGTGAGGGGTTTGGGACAGTCTCTCCAGAATGTACCGCTTTAGCATGTGGATTATTTTGAGCCAAGGGCAACTGAGACCCTGTGGGCTCAAGAGAAACTTTTGCTTCTTCCTTAATTATACAGAAGAATCTAAATTGGGAATCTTTTCCAGAATAAGGTTTATTAACAGAGATAAATTTTATCTGAATGACCCACCTGTGTGCAGGGCAAACATCTAATTACCAAACATCTGCTCTCCTTTTTGCCCTGTGAAGTGCATTCCTTTCCCCTGAAATCCCAGGACGCTACCTGCTCTTCCTTAGTTCAGAATGACATGGATACCTCGTTTTGCCTGACTGTCTTTGGAATTTCCATGTCTGTGAGGATTCTCCATACATATTCTGTTAAATCTGGTCTTTTCCTGTTAATCTGTCTCATGTCTATTGGCTCCTCAGTCCAGCCAGAAGGACCCCTGAAGGGGACAGGACTTCTTGCTCCCTGAACCAGCATCATGGGAGAGCATTGTACCACAGATCACTAGCCTGGGAGAAGATCCAAATTTGAAATTTAAAGTATGGTTTCTACTGAATACATACCACATTCTCACCATTGTAAAGTGGAAAAATCGTTAAGTTGAATCACTGTAAATCGAACCATTATAAGTCAGAGACCCTCTATACAGACAAACCACACCATTATAGGAACATTTATAATATGGTCATTGTTTAAATTCTGCTTAATGTATCCACTTGCCAAAGGAAATCAGAGAGAATATGGGAAAACAGTCGACTCTATGTTTACTGAGATTACAGTGTGATTAGTTGAAAGCCTTGTGCTAGTATTTCTTTTTTTTTTTTATATTGATGAATGATTTTATTTCTCTCCTAAGCTCACTTTATTTTATTTATTTATTTATTTTTTTACAAATAGTTTATTGTCAAATGCTAGTATTTCTTAAAAGGTGGTTCTACTAGCATTTTGGACAGGCCCCTTCGTCATTCATCTGCTGACGGTCAGTAAGACTCCGCAGACATCAAAATAGGTTGCCCACTTTCCCAAACACCTTCTAGGGGTTATGTAGAAACCACTACGAAGCTCTTAAACAAATTGCATTTTCTTTTAAGGAAATGTTTTAGCCAATTCTCACATTTTCCTAGAACAATTTTAGTTACCTATTCCTGAATTGTTACGGATGTTTATTGCTTCCTCTGTGGCCCATTTGTCTGCTCCTCCCTCTCTGCCTTCTGGGGCTCTGTCTGCCTCTCGCTTCCTCTCTCATACTCAGCTCCCTTTCGCCTCATAAGAAGGACTCAACATCTGGTCACAGGCCCAACAGCAAACAGTGACATGACAGGATTAATCTAGCACTCAAATTATTTCCTCATCTTGATCTGTACCATTGAGTGATTGAGAAAAATATCATAGAAAGAAATTTAAGTAAAGTTAATACCTATATTAGTCAGAGTTCTCCAAAGAGACAACCAACATGATGTGTATATATTTATATATATTTAAATTATTATCAGGAGCTGACTAGTAGTTACGGCTGGAAAACCCCTAGATCTGCAGGGCGTGTCACCAAGAAGAGCCAATGGTATGGCTCCAGTGCAAAGGCCAGCAGGCTTATGACCCAGAAAGAACTTCTGCTTCAGTCTGAGTTCAAAGGCTGGAAAAAGCCAAAGTCCCAGTTCAAAGGGGATTCAGTGTTTTTGTTCTGTTCAAGCCTTCAACATATTGCATGAGGCCCACACTCATTAAAAAGAGCAATATGCTTCACTCCGTCTGTCAATTCAGATGTTACTCTTACCCCAAAACACACTGCAGACACACCCTCTTGACAATTGATCAAATATCTAGGCAACCCACTGTCCAGGCAGCATGACATAAAGTAGCCATCACAATATGCTTGAAAGTCAATAAAACTAGAATGATAAGGTAGTTCAGAAAAAGAGCAAAGCCATGAGCTCATTTAATTTGACTTATTGAAACTAGATTTGGTCTTTCCTTTTTCTATATTTTAAAAGGTACTTTAGTCCATCTGCTTAGAACACAGGTGAAACTGAATTTGGATCCAGATTTCCATTTGAATTGAATCCTGTGTGATGTACTATGATAATTTTATGCAGCAAGATTGTCTGTCAGATTTATAGTGAGAGAAACTATTAGCAAACACACTAAAAAAAAGGTTAAGTGTACCTTTCTTAAGTATTGAGAGATGGTCTAGTGCAGTGTTAAAGACTGCAAGCTAGAATTACACTTCCTGAATTCAGCTCTACATCTCACTAGCTGTGTGGATTTGGGCAGTCACTTAACCACTCTATGCTACATTCCTTTATCTATAAAATGAGGGTAGCAAAACACAGCTGTTATAAAGCAGTAAAAGAGCTATCAGTATATAGCAAATCCTGTATAACTTTTTGCTAATTTTTTGTATTCTTACACTAACATGTTCTTTTTCCAAATTACTTAACTGCTTACTGTAGATAGGTGAGTAAAATTTATGGAAGAATATGGAGGGTAATGTTTATGGCAAAATTTGAGAGATAATAAAGAACACTTCTTTACTGTCTATCCCTCCATTTAAATGTGAGCTCATGGGAGGAATGGCTTGTCTGTCTTTATTACTGCAAATATAACAATAGCCAACATAGAGTTCATGCTTAATATTTACAGAAATATTTTTATGTTATAAATACATATATTGTACATATATGTATACATGTGCATGAGAGAGAGAGAGAGAGAGAGAGCATCAACTGAGATTGCCACTACGCTGGGTATGGAAGATACAACAGTGGATAAGTGTATAGTTCTGTGGAATTTACAGCACTGTGGGACAGATGTTAAACACATATCCACATACATTAATATGTAATTATAAACTCTGATGTACTGTCATCAGATTTACAGTGTGATAAAGGAAACAGATTCTAGGCTTGAATTTATTAATACACTAATTATATTAACAGTGATTATGTTATGAAGATACCATGAAATCTAATATTAAATAGAGGTCTATATTTATAACACATGTGATATTAAGCATAATGTGACAAATTTCCATTTTTTATAACTAGATTTAAACTAAATTTTATTTTTTTAATTGAAAACATTCATGGCATTTATCACATTCTGAAATTACCCTGTTTGTTTATTCATTTACTATCTCTTCAAACCAACTAGAATATAAGCACCAGGAAGGCCTACCAACATTAGCTTAAAGTTGTTAAATGCCAATCTCTACTATTCAAATGATGGCTGCTCAAGTTTTTCTGGGAACTGAAAACCTCTATTGACTTAATAAGTAGAAAGCAGACTAAAATAAAACATAATAAACATTAGTTCCCTGTTTGAGGGAATGTTAGAGTATAACATGTTTAAAGGAAAAGTTGATGAATATTATTTTCTAAATTCAGGTGTGATATCCAAAAACAGGAATATTATTTGCTAAATTCAGGTGTGATATCCAAAAACAGGAAAAAAAGAATTCATAATATGGGACTATTCATATGTCATATACGTAATTTTAAAAATAAAATACTGTGTTAAAATAACACAAACTGATTGAAATATTAAAATATGGTCATGGTAAGGGCATCTGGATGCTCAGTCAGTTAAGCGTCTGACTTCAGCTCAGGTCATGATTTCATGATTTGTGGGTTCGAGCCCCATGTTGGGCTCTGTGCTGACAGCTCAGAGCCTGGAGCCTGCTTCAGATTCTGTGTGTGTCCCTCTCTCTCTCTGGCTCTGCCCCTCCCCAACTTGTGCTCTCTTTCTCAAAATAAATAAACATTAAAACATATGGTCATGGTGAAGAATGACAAACAATGACAAATACCTTTCATAAACATAATTTGACCTTACATTATTCTGAAAGTAGATTTCAGAGAAAAGTAAAAACACAGTTTTCTCTGATCTCCTTCCCTCCTCTAACAATCCTGTTATATCAGATACAGAATAAGTGCTCAATAAATATGTGGGAGTGATTATAATGATAGCAATGTAATGATGTAATGATGAGGTTGACATTCAATTTAGAAGCGTTATATGGATATAATCCTCGGAATGCAAAGGAAAGAGCACATAAAGAGACTGGAGATGAGGAACTGACTCACTTGGTGAGTATTATTAAAATCTAGATCACTTATGACTCCTTTTGTGCTGCTACAAAATCCATCACCTTTCTCTTCCACTTTTATAGTCCAGGCTAAAATTGGGAAGAATCATTCTAATCATTATAGAATTCATATAGTGAGGCCCTAAGTTTTTAATTTTTATGGCTAGCCATCTCTTTTGGAAGCCATCTGATGAAGATTCTGGCTCCAAATTTCCCTACCTCTCCAACTTATGAGCCTCCATTTCCGAAAGTGGAAAATAAGCAGCCATCCCTCAGAGACAAGTGGAGAAGATGGAACAGGGAAATGTGGGTAAAGCCTTTAGCCCAACCCAACACATAATAGGTTCAACAAATAATCAACTCCAAGCCCTCCCCACTCCCATAGTGCAGTTGTAATCGAGCTGCAGGTTTGTTCAGCAACGCGGTCCAAAATGGCGATAATGAACCAGATTGCTTGGATAATTGGCATTCTCCCCACCAAATGCAAGATTGATTGATTCAATATAAATCTATGCAGTAGCCCATTCTTGTAATAGAGAGTTCTCATTAAGGAAATGGATTAATTGGCTTACTGATATTTTAGTGAGAGCCAGATTTGAGTAAGTGGACGCGGCAGTACTGAGAAAAGCAAATTAAACACTAATAAAGGGAGAAATGTGCTTGTTTAGGCTGAAGTATCGGCCACAGGCTCAAACAGAGGATTTGAGTTTAAGATTTGTCAATGTGAGTGGACATTAACGTCTGACAGATTAAACCACTCTAATTTTTACCCCTGCAGCTCACGTTCTCTTCAAGACACCCATCCCAGCTGGAGGCTGCATCTGCATCACCTCCAAACCAAACTGCTGATCTTCCCCAGGACTTCACACAATCTTCCTCATCTCAGTACATAGCAAGCAATTCATTCCTTCTATCAGAATCCTTGGAGACATCAGTAACTACCCACTTCTTTTATATCTTGTTGCCAAATAATCAGTAAATCTGTTGGCTTTTCTGTGAAATCCTGGAATATTTCATATCTGACCACTTTTGGCAGTCTCTGCTACAGTTATTATAGTCTAAACTGCTGTCATTTTGTCATCTATCCTCTATGACTAGGATGGTCTCCAAGCTGTTCTTCTCTGTCCTGCTCTTGTCCTGTACAGGCTGTTGTCAAAACAGCAGCTAGAGAGTTGAATCAGAACATGTCACACCTCTCTTCAGAACTCTGTAATGGCTCTCATTCTTCAAAATCCTCACCTTTGCCTATACCACTCTACAGATACGGGCCTTTGTGACCTTTCTGACCATATTACTATTCTCTTTCCATCTCATTTACTCTCTTCAGTAACATTGGCCAACTTGGCCTTTTATGGACATGCTGGGCACATGCATCTCTGGGTCTTGGCATTTGCTGTCCTGGTTTTCTCTTATTGCAACACTTCCCCTCCAGATACCTGCATGACTTCCATAGGTTTCAAGTTGTCACCAAAAGGCTGCCTTTTCCATGAGGACTTCTCCAATAACTCATTTCAAAATTGCTGCCCCAAACTCTACCCACAAAACACCCAACACATCCTGTTTCACCTTGCTCTTAAACACCACTGTCCATCTGACATGTTATATGTTCTTATTATTTACTGGTTATAGTCTTTCTTTTTTCCCATTAAAGTTTAAATTCCATGATTACAGGAGTTTTGGTCTATTTTGGATTCCCAGTGTTTAGAACAATGCTTGATACCTAATTGGTACTCAATAAATATTTGTTAATCAATCAATGAAATGATTTGCCAAACTAAAATTACAGGGTCTATTGATTTCCTGGCTCAAGTGAAAGATGATTAATTTATTTAAAACAAATCCAAGACTTAGCCTTCAACTGGTACCATCTATTTTCCTGTTATGTTATATTTTTGGAGGCAAAATAAGTTAGACATAATCTTTAATTTCTCATATCCACATACATCACAAGGGAGGTGTTGCTACATAAAGAGGAGTGAAGAAATCATATTGCTTGGCTCAGAGCTATGATATTTGATGAATATTCTTTTTAAAAAATATATATAGTTCTGTACTTTTCTCATATGTAATCTGACCTTGAAGAAGGCTTTGTATAACATAGAAAGAAACCACACTACAACCCCAGTAGAAAAGTATATACCCTGTCTACAGTGAACTACATCAAGCACCTTTTTTTTATCATCAGGCATCAAGAATGACTGAAATTCAAAGCCTACATATGGTGGCTAAGTAGTCTTTAAAGTCCCTTACAACCCTGTGTTTTTATAATCATTTGTCTTCTAATTTCTCAGAAACCTTCTAAACTTGAGTTCTTTTGTTTTTTCTCTGGCTTCTTTAAAACCAATTAGCTTGTACAGAAAACACTAGTCTAGAGATGTCACTAACATGCCTGCTGGTCAAAAGGAAATGCAATTTCAGTGAGTGCAAAATTAATCACACATGTTAATTAGAGCAATCAGTATTGACACCATAGCTTTAGAGAGTAGGCCTTATGAAATAAACACAATGACATTATGCTTTCAGGATGAAAGTCTACAAAAGTAAACGAATTGAAATTTTGTTGGGAAAATATGAGTCTTGGCAATTCTTCTCTATTAGCCACCGTAAGTATGGGTGTGGCCCCTGTTAAGATACTGGAGACTGCCAGTGTCTGAAGTAAATACATCAAAGATAATGATACTTGTAAGTTTTCACTGGAGTCTTAAGTCAGGAGAAAGACCCAGGTTAAAGACAATGACTTAGTTATTATCTAGTTATTATCTAGGAAAAGCTTATGTAGGTAGAACTTTAGCTGATGGGGTAAGAGTAGAAACTCACAAGGAGTCAGTGGACATTTAGGAAGATGGCATGGTCATAGAGACCCATGCCAAAGCTTGAGCTGAAGGAGGAATCCTTCAGGAGGAATTCAATGGATCAGATCTATGGCAGATTATTCATGGCATATGATGGCATATGATGAAGCAGCTTCAGAGTGAAGTGAAGAGATATTTATTTCACTTAACTCTGATATTGAAAAACAGACTGAAGAGAAAGCAGAGCTTTTAGAAGTGTGTGTGTGCCTGGGTGTGCATGCACACACGTGTGCATGCGTTTATTTGAATATGTTTATTCAGGGAAGAGTCAGTATAATGGGAGAGACGATGCAAAAAAAAAAAAAGAGGGAATGACTGATGTGGAGAATTAAAGCTGCTATAAACAACAATAAATTGAAGTAAATAAGGTGAATAAAATATCACTTATTGTAGATCTGCTATATATTTAATACTTTCATATTTATTTCATGAAGTTCTAAAAATACCCTGTAAGGAAGTTTACATTTGCAGGTAAAGAAACTGAAGCTGAGAGAAAGCAAAGAGAGTGTCCAAGGATGCAGACTTGGTATTTGATGAAATCAGAATTCAAATCCAGAACTGGCTGAATCCTGAGGCCCTATGTGTAGAGAAAAATGGAAAATTTGGCAACCAAGTGAGGAGAGTTCAGGGAGTTTAACAGGATGTTTAGAGCTACAGAGTTAGGGTATTAAAACTGGGTTTGCAGACTTACAGAAGGGTAAAATTTTGTAATAGTCACTATGGTGCATTTAATTGGATTTTAGAAAGAGGTTGCTAAGTAGCTCCAAAAGCATAACTGAGGAATGAATTTGTAATGCATGCAGTCAAGTGCAGTTATGTGACATGTTCCAGGTTCTTTAGTTCTAACAGAACATCAATATTGAACAAAGGCCAGAATTCTAAAATGTATTGTAGGCTGGCCTATTACAAATATATACTGAAGGCAGCAGTTGGGATAATTTAGAATTCTCTAAAACCAAACTTAAAAGAAATCCTGAATATAGTGAGCATATGACCAATGATTTTATTTACATCCTGGGACCTAGTTAAGGCTATTATCAGATAAGTGAGATCAAACAAGCCCTTAAAGTTGACACTTACCTTCTGAGCCATCTTTGAGTAAATACATGCTGAGCACCTCCAGTGCCCCTAACAGTGGGAGGGAAGGGAGCCCATTACCCATTATCAGCTTCTAGGCTTATAAGAAAAAAAAAAAAAAAACTACCTTGGAAAGCAGGGTATGCTGGTATTTAGACTGAGTTAGTATATACTCATATATACTAAATTAAATGAACAATCTACTAAAGAACAAATAGTATATAAGCACCAAGTGAGCAATACTAAGACTGAGAGAGAAAGTCAACAACTTTTTGTTGAATCAGAGAGTATGTCTTAATCTGTGGCCAAAGTTTCAGATTATTTTCAATTTTGGGGGTATTTTTTAGTTAAAAGACAACTTTTCAGAGGACTGAGTTAATTGTCAATATCACTATTTCTTATTTGAAATAGTCTGGGATCTCCTCTAGAACTTTAAGTATATCGTGGCTCATGCTCGACTGTAGATTTAAATACCAACTCTTATTCTCTTGGTTCATCCACCTTTCATAGTAATTTTCTGAAGAGATGTTGGCAGAAAGTGAAAATAGAGTAATTTATTTGAAAGACCTTATGGATTTTAGAAATATATAGTATTATTTTTTATAACAGTCCTGAAAACATGAAAAGAAATGTAGGTGTTAACTACATAACATCCTCAAAACATGAAAGCTACCCATTCACAGCAAAGAGATTCTGCTTATAGACTGTGTATAAATTATTAACTTCTCAAAGGAAAAATGTCATGAAGAAATGTAAGAGATATGATATGAACCTTCTTCTCTGTTTTCTTTTTGTTATTCTTAAAATTGTTTATATTAAGATATGGAGGGTATTTTGTTTGTGAGTGCTTGAGAATGGTTCTCTCTCTTTTTTCCCCTGTGTTTTAAAAAATCACAATTGGCTTTTTCCTTCTACCCATTTTATTCAGAGATGGCCAAACATAGTGTGTTGTAATTCTTTCTGAAATCTTAAAATTAACAGTGTTTCACTGATGGGAGATTAAGAAGAATTGAATATATCAGTCAATTAGTTAGGGGCAAAATATGTTTGAATTTAAAAAAAAGTTCATTTCTTCTGTGCAGAAGTATGGTTCACTGGATTGTGAACCTCAAACCTGAAAGGGTATCAACTTCTTTCAACCATTCTGAAACAACAATTAATGGAAAGTTTGAACATGTACCTGACAATCTTAGATTTATCAGAATGTGATTATAACATTAAAGCTATATAAATATTATTAATGAAACAATAAAGTACTGTAGCAGCCTAATGAGACTGTATATTTTTTTCTCTATCAGTTAGATACTCTTAAAAGTCTTAGCTACCCTAATTTGAATGTAAAATTTCAACATGTGTTTATCAGGCATACTTTAACTAAGGAGATGAGACATTTGGATTTGTTTTAAGTAAAACTGAAAATTAGAAGAATCATCAGAAAAATAAATCAACAGGAAACACACTTTCTTGTGTGTCTCACAACCTAATAGATACGTTCCCATTTCCTTAACCGCACATTCATAAAAAGGTCTTTGGTAGCTTGAAAAATCATTGTACCTAATCATCCATAACCATAATATGCCCTTAGAAAACTACTGTCCCTTGCAACACTTATAGTCACTTCCTTACTGACATCAGAACACTCACCAAGTAATTGATCTATCCTACTTATAATGGCAATGTCTGCTATGGACATTCTGACAAAATGTTACAGCTCACAAAGAAACAAAATATGTAAGATCACTTAACAAGTTTCATAGCAAGGTTATCAAGTTTAACTTCAAATTAGAATGCAGCCATTATCAAAGAGTGAACAGTCACCTAAAGGCAATGACTACTATCAATGCTTATCTATGAACAGAATCTGTTCATTACGAATGAACAGCTCTCATGTGTTGAGAATGTTATCTAATTAACACCTATACTCCTTTCATGTTTTCAGTATTATTATAGATAATAATACCATAATGCCATCAACTTGTATCAGCGCTACTACTTGCAAGAGCAGAGGTATAAATATCCATGAGATGTGAGAGAAAAAGAATATTATTTCCCATCTCCATCACATCCTACCTTTGAACTTACATTCATATCTACTGTTATTATGATCTAGTATCATGTTATTTATGGGACACATGCAGTTTGCATGAGACTGCATCTGTTCAAAGCTGAGTCTTCACTGGAGAATGAGAAGTAGAAGGCTCACACTTTGAAAAAAAATCAGGGTTTATTTTAGAAAGTAACCCTCGATGCTAAAGACTTTCCAGGCTCTCTCTTTTTTTTTTTTTTTTTTTTTTTTGAGAGAGAGACGGAGACAAAGAACGCAGGATAATAAGCAAGGGAGAGGTAGAGGGAGAGCATCTTAAGCAGACAGAGCCCGATATGGGACTCAATCACATGACTGTGAGATCATGACCTGAGATGAAATAAGAGTTGGATGCTTAACTGACTGAGTCACCCAGGTACCCCTTTCACAGGAAATTTTAACTTAAGTCCACCAGTGGTTAAAAATTTGAGAATAAGGTTGTAGAGAATTGAGACAGGCAACCAAGATGTACTACAAAACCGTACTGTAGGCAATCACGCAAAGTTGAATTGATTCATTGACTTACCTGAGACAGATACTGTGATGCACTGGTCAATGACTATATAGAGTAGATAATTAGTAAAGTGAATGCACTCATCAGATATGTGAGAATCACTATCTAAAATATTTTCAGGAATAAAAATAATTCTTATTCATAATTTGAAGGACATGGAATAAAAATAAATACTTTAAAAAATTTTGTTACAAAACTTTATGTATTTATTTCTGTTTCTGTATTTTTTCAAATACAAGCGAAATACATCCTATTGTAATTCATTGTGAGTGATATCCACGCTATTCTGATAACTATTTTGTTATTTCTTAAAAGTGGGAAAAAGTTAGATTGGTTGTCATTTTACTCTCTGTAATCTACAAACATGATTAGTTTATGGAAGTCCAGTATTACATTGACTTAATCTAAGAATCAAAATGAATGCTAAAAAGACCAGAAGTTACTCATTGCATTTCAATGTTCTTTATTAACTGTTCATTGGCAATAAAGTTATTTATCTTCTGAGAGTCCAAAGACAAATTTTGACATATTCACCAAGACAATTATTGTCTTATATTTTCCAAAAAGCCATCAGAAGCATAATTCACTGTCCCAAGCAAAATGTACATAACATTTCTCTTGTTACAAGAGAAAATAATTGCTCTTCTAAAGCTGATTATGAAAACACAAAATGTGTTCCATGTACTAAGATAGTATCCCCTCCTTCAAAGTCTTCCCTTGGTTGTATTCTGGCTAAGTCTAGACTAATATCCTTCTGAAATTTGGGACTTTGACCTACATAATAAGGATGAGGGACTTAACAGAGAGAGAAAAGGAAGCACATATGAGAAACACATTTAGGTAACATGAGTTAACTTTTTATTGAGTAGACTTTTTGAATGACTTTTAAAATGCATTCTTTTAACCTATTAATTATTCATCTAATTTCATGTGCCTAAAAGTGTCTTACTTAGACTCTCAAATGAAAGAAAAAAGGCAACAGGGTTTCATTTCCTTCTCACCATCTAGTCTCCAAAATGGAACAGGCTGTACAGAAACCAGAAAGACAAGCTTTATAAAAGGGCTACACACACACACACACACTTATTTTATAAAGAGCATTCTAGAGGTAAAATGGAAAAAAAAACTTACTGAGAAGTCTTCGAAGATTTTCTTGAGCTCTCTGTGACCATGTCTTTCAGCGATATGTGCTGGATCTGAACCCTCCAAATTTTTCATCTTAGATGCCTGGGTTGCTCCTGAACACTGAAGCAAATGAATAGCTAAGTTCTTTAAACCAAATTTTGCTGCACAGTGGAGAAGAGTTGGAAGTTTTTTGAAATGAGTGTCTGTAAGCATAAGAGGTAAGAGGATTAATATGTTTTTTTTATCAAAGTTGGAATTCCATAAGAAAAAGTCAAAAACAATCTACTCCTAAAAGTAATTCTCACAAAGCAGAACAGACATTTAGTGTGATTTTGCATATAAGAAACCATCAGTGGCTTTAACAATGTAGCATCTCCTCCTTTCTATTTCTCATATTACAATAAATATAAACTAATATTCTCATTAGCATTAATGCCTCACTCTTACTTGTGGGGTACGTTTAATTTGGAAAGGCACACCAACCTCTTAAATATGAAACAAAACAACAAAATATCACATTGTAATAACTTCTTTTGAATTACTTTGTCATTAGGTAAATACTAAATAACAATATTAAATAGGTTCATCTATAAAACCTTTCTGTGTTTTCTACTGTCACTCCTGGTTTGCTTCCTTCTGAAGTTGAAATGGACACATAATTCCTGGAGGGGTTATATTAGATTCCTACATGAAATTTTTATTTCAAAATGGAACTGCAACAGAAAATACAGGTGAGCACTTTTATGAACATCTTCAGTATGGAAATTTCCATCAGGATTTTACAGCTTTTACATCAATGTTTTAGAATTTGAATTTCATAATTAGTTATTAGCTATCAATTAAAAATATTAATTATGCATCACTATAAGGTGGTGAATGTGAACCACTATCTCAGTGACAAAACACACACACAGATGAGTGATGGTTTTGTTATTAGTCTTTATTTTCACAACTAGCTAGAAAAAACGTGCTATAGCAATTACACACCAGCTTGCTTTAATAGTTGTGGCATTATTGGAAGCAAGCTATGTGAGGACTTATGGCAAGAGAAAAAGGTGTCAAAGCAAAAGTCAATTCTCTTCAATAGTGTTTTTGGAAAACTGGAGCTGGCCTCATTTACCTCTTTGCTATATCATAAACTAAAGGGAAACATAAGAAAAAGAGAGCAGAATTAGACTTTGAGTTTTCAATTCACGGGGGTGTCTCAGTTCATTTCACTGGGGTGTCAGAATAGTTTGTTGGTTTGCATGTTTTAACACAAAACAAAACAAAACAAAAACTTCCAGGATACATTAAGAACTTACTATAAGGAAATATTTTACCCTTGAAAATGTGTTAGAACTAAATGGCTATATGTAAATCTGTGGTTATATTTCACTGGTAAGTGTGCTGGTTCCTTGTTATATCACGTGTAGTGGGTTGAAATTTACCAAATATTTTATGAAGATGAGCTCGTGAAAGTTGAAACTGTCTAAGGTAGGTACCATTTTCGAAATGAAAAGTAGTACTTTTGAAATGAAAGTATTTCGAAATACTTTCTTAAAAAGGTACTAAGATATAATTTTTTATTTATTTTCATTAAAAGTTATTGTAAAATATAATTTTCTGCTACGATTAACCAGGGGAAAAATTAATGAAAAAAATATTTACATGATAACATCAGATTTTTACATGCCCTGGGTCATCTCTCTCACTGCCACTTCATACAATGAACAAAAAACATCATCACCTGCCAATCAATGCTTTATGCGTTATTCCTACACATTACTATTCTGGTGAACTTTTACATCATTGTCAATGCAGCTTAAAAGGTTACTTTCTTTCTTTTTAAAAAAATTTTTAATGCTTATTTATTTTTGAAGTAGAGAGAGACAGAGAGTGAGTGGTGGAGGGAGAGAGAGAAAGAGAGAGAGAGACAGAGACAGAGAGACAGAGAGAGAGAGGGAGACACAGAATCAGAAGGTGGCTCCAGTCTCTGAGCTGTCCACACAGAGCCGGAGGCCGGGCTTGGCTCACAAACTGTGAGATCATGACCCGAGCTGAAGTCAGACATTTAACTGACTAAACCATCCAGGTGCCCCTAAAATGTTATTTTCATTAAATAATTGTTTAATCATTGTAGGAATACAATCATCTTTTAACGTCCCAACCCCGTCAGTAAATCCCTTAAGTTTAAGGTAATATAATATTAAAAAACAACAACAAACTTCATTAAGAAACTCTCTGGTACATCATAAAGAGGAAGAGGTACTGTGACAAGTGGTCATGGGTTTTCAGGGTACCTTTCCTAACCACTATACTGAACCATGTTTTCTGATGCACAAATGGAAATGGCGGATTTAAGATTATAGTGATGATACTAAAGGATACTAGAGGTTTGAAGGTTGGCTTCCTTATTTTCCAATTCTTTACTTCATTTTTAGTGGTAGCTTAAAATCCATGAATCTACTAGAAAGCTGTTTGAAATTATAGACATGATACAGCCTTAGAGGGTATCTTTCTAGTTTCCTACCCAATAATAGAACTGTATTCCTAGAATCCATAAGAGATGATCTGGGCATTGCTTTCATACCACTAAGGGCAGAGTGCTCTTTACTTCTTAAGGCAGCCTGTGTCTTGGTTAGACAGCACTGATTATTGGACAATTATTACTTCTGTTGGGGTGAAATGTATTTTCTTTAAATTCTCATGGATTCGTATCCTTTGGGCAATATAGAATATGATAGCTACAAAAGCACAGGCTTAGGGTCAGTATTTACTATCTGAACTTTGTTGATAGCCTGCTGGGCTATTAATTATCTGAGCCGAGGCTTCTCTTCCAAATTCGTACAGTTATTGAGATAATTAAGTGACAACAGAAAAAGTGCTCAACAACATGTCTGAAACATAATAGGCATTCAATAAATATTAGTTTCCTCCCTTTCTCTTTACTGCATCAAATAGTTTAAAGCATCCTTGTCCTAATTCATCTTTGTTCCAACCTTAAAATCTCTGATTCTTTCCATTATCCCAAAGCACTAACCATCCTGAGAGCTTGACTCCAGAATAGTTGGCCCTTTACAAAATGATAAATCCATTTTAAACCTCCTTAAATAATCATTTACAACAATTCTTTTCATTATCTTGGATCAGATTATCTTGTCTGCTTATTTACATTAAGTAGCAAATGCTCAGCCTGCTAATATACACGGTCAATAACTAAAAAATTTCTAATTTAAGTTTTTCTTTAATTAAAGCATAACAGAGTTAAAGTTTCAAAGAATTGGAAATGATTCATAGGAGCTATGTTAGTTATTTTAATGTTAATTAAATCATGATCTTTACCATTATTTTTGTAGAACATCAAATTAAATATTCTCAGTATTGCATATATTATAGTTACATATATGTGAATAAAGATATTCATGTCAATAAAGGTATGATTATGCTGAGAATTAGTTCAGGTTTTTATGTACACTTTTGTAAATCATATCTTTTCTGTCTTTACGTTGCTTTGATTATTATGGGAATCTGAGACATGAATGGATTCCTCTGTATCTGAAATAGACCTGTCTGTAATCATGTAATCACTAATGTTTTTGTGTAAAGATATTTATGTTTCGAGAGCTTATTTTTTTTTCATAAAAGTATAATTTAAAGTTGCACTGATGAGTTTGATGAATTTTGACAGTCCTATACACCCGTATAACCACCACCCAAAATAAGCTAAAGAAGGCTTCTATTACCACAGCAAATTTTCACCTTTCCTCCTTGTTCCTTGTTCCAGAAAATTTTCTCCTTGTTTCTTTCTAGCCAATTCTCCACCTCGGAAGCAACTACTTTCTGATTTTTATCAACATAGATAAATTTTATTTCTTCTTGGATTTCCTAGAAGTGGAGTCATAGACACTTGTGTATTGCACTGTCTTCTGGCCTCCACTTCTGATGAGAAGTCAGAGATCATTCTTACAATTGTTTTCCTGTATGGAATGTGCTTTCTCCAGCACAAACTCCCCACCCTCTCCCCCTTCTTCCTTCAGCTACTTTTAAGATTTTATCTTTATTTTTCAGCAGTTTAACTATGGTATGTATATGTATGACATTTTTTGTATTTATTCTTTTAAAATAATTTTTTTAAAAAATAGTTACAAACAGAAAGGGAGGGAGGCAAACTATAAGAGACTCTTAAAGACAGAGAACAAACTGAGGGTTGATGAGGGAGTCGGGGAGAGGGGAAAATGGGTGATGGGTATTGAGGAGGACACTTGTTGGGATGAGCACTGGGCGTTGTATGTAAGCGATGAACCACGGGAATCTACCTCCAAAACCAAGAGCACATTTTACACACTGTACGTCAGCCAATTTGACAATAAATTATATTTTAAAAAAAGTAGTCTACATATTTTCCCTTTCCTTAATTAGCTGAACTAATGAAGAGGAACAATCCTAGATTATTTAAAATAATGAAATATTTAGTTCTCTGTGGAAGTGTTTTTGTATTGAAATTCAAATGAAACTGTGCTTCATGTAACACTGTACAAAGTAGATTATAGAAGAACTGGGGAGCTTTCTCTTGGTTCATGTCCATCCAAAAGATGTTAGAGATATGTACTGTAAAGCACTAAGAGAGTTGGTCTTTTCCTTAAAATTTCTGGGGTAAAAATTTTTCTGAAGCTCAAATAAATTAAGCATACTCTAAGATGACCTTGTATAAAAATTTAGGCACAAAAATTATTCTTTCAATTGCATTGGATAAAAATACATTGAGCAACTGGTTAAAAAACATTTTTAACTAAAAATTTACTCTTCCAAAAAATAAAATAAAACAATTTTTTTAATGTTTATTTTTTGAGAGAGAGGGAGAGAGAGAGCGCAAGCCAGAAAGGTTCAGAGAGACAAGGAGACACAGAATCTGAAGCAGGCTTTGGGCTATGAACTGTCAGCACAGACCCTGACGCAGGGCATGAACCCATGAACCATGAGATCGTGAACTGAGCTGAAGTCAGATGCATAACCTACTGAACCACCCAGGTGCCGCAACATTTTGGTATTTATCCTGCTTCGGGAGTGGGACGGTGACAAGGTTTATTGAATCTGTGGATTGATGTCATTCATCAGTTTTGGATCATTCTTGCCAATTATTTCTTCAAATATTTTTTTGCCTCATTCTCTGTCACCTTTACTTAAGAAATACAATTATACATGTATTAGATTATTTAATATCCTATATAGCCAGATCAGAACTGAGTCAAATTAATATATAGATGAACTGAGCTTGTTCTTTTAAAGGCTTTTAGCCTGGATTTTTCATCTCTTTTTCAGTTTGAATAATTTATTCTGACTCTCTTAAAATTTACTGATTCACTTTGTTTTGTTTTTTCTACAATTAAGCTAATTTTTTAAAAATTTAAAAAATTTTCAGATATTATATATTTCTAGGATTTCCTTTTTTATTATAATTTTCATTTCTCTGATAAAATTGCTCTCTTTTTTACTCATGTTGCCCAATTTTGACAATACATTCTGTAACATATTTATCATACCTAATTTAATGTTCCATCTGATAATTTCAATATCTGAAACATTTCTGTCTGCTTCTAATCACTGTCTCTTTTCTTGACCAAGGGTCACCTATTCCTTCTTCATAATTCTTGTAATTCGTTATTGTATGCTGATCATTGTATTAAAGAACTGAAACAAATCCCTTTATCCCCAGAACAAGGCACACCATTTCTTCAATCAGACAACTGTACTTGGGAACTAAGTCAAATTTATCTGCAGACAATCTAAGCTTGGTCAATTTTGTGTCTTTACTTAGCTTCAATTAACAACTGGCCTCAAATATTTTGAGGGCAGGATCATAACTTTCTTCAGCACAGCTTAGGATCTGAGCCCTGGTGAGATTCAAGAAATCTCAGCTGCTGCATAGACTGACTGTCAGCTTTTGGGTCACCATATAATTCTTTCTTCTCTTCAGTCCTGCCTCCAGACTTCTTCACATCGGAGTATTTCAGATTTTATGGGGCCTTTGTGGCATACTCAGTTAAGGAAGACTCCTTAGTAGCTTGGAGAGAGTTCTTCTAGCTTTTATGCCTCTCTGTAGTTAGAACTCTCTTTCTTTCCATATGGTAAAAGCTTTGGTGGAATTTCTCTCCGCAAATCTGTCCCCTTTTCACTCTTCAGCAGCTACTAGCAGGTCTTCAGGGAAGACTCAGAATGTGTTTCAAGGATCTCTCTCAGTGTTCCTGCCCTCCAGCCATTGGTATACTAGTTTTGTGCAGTTATAACAGCCTATGAAAGAGAGGTGGTTGGTGATGCAGACACACTCTATAATTGGAGCTCTTGGGATTTTTGTCCATCACACTAGCTTAAACCCAGCAATTAAAAGTTTGCTAAATGTTCAGCTGGTTTCTCTTTACTCCTCATCAATACTGAGTTCTTATTGCTCTGTAAGGGATGAAAGAAGTCATGAACTTCTTCTTTCTTGTGAAGGACTTGTCCCTTTCTGAATTTAGTTTATTTAGATTTCTTTTCTCATTCACTTTCTGGTGGATTAGAAAACAGAAACTGATTTTGAAAATCATCTTGCTTGTTGTTAAAATGGGAGCAAAGCACTCTTGTGATGTTGCACGCGGTAATGAGAAGCAGAAGTCCTATTAATCTTAGCTCATACACCATTTAGTGATTTTCTTAAACTTACAGCATTTATTTCATAAACAGTTTATAATCTTACTTATTGGATTAAAATAATGGATTCCTTAAGAAGTTATAAAAGGTCTTTTAAAGTTTGCTTAATCTGCAGTGTATCTCTGGTTCATTTCATGGAAATTTTAATTGAATTAAGATTCATTGCATCTGTTTTTATTATCAAGGTGTAAATAAGAAGCCACAATTCAGTCAATTTGATTTCGACTTTTTTTTGGACAAAATAAATTTTCAGGTTTCAGTTGTTTCAACCATGACTATTGAATGGTAATTTCAGAAGAGCAGAATTAAATGGTTTGGGGGTATTTTTCAAGGAAAATTCAATTTCACCCATTTTGCAAATAAAAATAAATAGATGAGTTGGCAAATAGTAAAGACATTGAATATTTATTTGTGATGAGCCATTTCTGACGGTTCAAGGTAATCCCTATAAAAGATGGCCAATAATTATATTAAAGTAATCAAACCAAAGCTTTCAAAAGATTAACGTAGCTCATCAGAATAATAGAATGGGAATATACCCAAGGTTAGAATAAAAGCTTTAAAAATTTAAAAGATGACTACACAAATTGGAAGTGCATGACCATGTAATCCATTTGTTTTCACAAATCACTATCTGGAATCATAAATATTTATTCACTCAAAGTAGAATGACCAGATGGTCACTTTAGGACAAAACACTGAACACACAACAAAGAGAAGATAAAAAGTCAGGAGGTCTGCCTTCTAATGCCAGCTCAGCCACGAAATCTAAAATGCTTAAGAAAGTTCTTTCCTCTCCCTGGATCTCTGTTTCTTCATTTAAAAAATTAGAGAACTGGGGACTTCTGAGTTTCTTCTGGGTTAGAGGCCACGTCACAGATGGTTTCAGGGTAATTTTCCCTGGATGTTAATTAGATGCCAATTTAAGGAGGGATGACATTTGTGAAAGTTGAAGAAAGGTAATAATTTTCATTCCTTCCATCATAGGATTTGGTTTGATTATAAAATATTAGTATTTATGTGTGAGCTGTAAAGTGGAGCATTGCTGGGTGTAGGAATCTGATTGCTCTGTGACAGGAGAAACATGCATGCAACATGTGAGGTGCCATTCTTCACACTCTGTTGAAATAGTAGACGTACAATCCTATTGACAGTTTCAAGCAACAAAAAAATACTGCCAGGGTTATTATATTTCTAAAGCCTTGACATTGTAAAATGAATGCACAAGGGAAATAATGGTCCATCAGATCCCTTTGCAGTTTTGTTATTATCTTTTGAATTATATAAAATAAGAGTGGCCAGTGCGCAGATACACACTTTAGTATTAACCTCAAATTATGTATTCACCTCATTAATTATTCCCATTGCATTCTTGTCACTAAGATGGTCTCTTAAATATTTAAGAGAAAATATCAAAAATTGTATCCATTTTGTATGTCCCTTGTTAACTGTCTCAAGAAACTTCATGTAAGATCTTTTTCTGCTTCTTTTGTTTTTTTACAAATGTTTTAGTTAAAATGCTTAAATTCCTAATCAACATTATATTCAAATAATCCTTGTTTCATCTTAATGTATAAAGTTCAAAATAACACCTTTTATTATTATAGATCTTAAAATTCTAAAACTTAATATTTATATGCAAGGCAATACTGTGGTAGTTAGTGCTTAAACATTAGGGCTTTGGAACCAGATGTATGGGC
The DNA here is from genome assembly GCF_003009895.1 of Hyaena hyaena. Taxonomy (NCBI): domain Eukaryota; kingdom Metazoa; phylum Chordata; class Mammalia; order Carnivora; family Hyaenidae; genus Hyaena; species Hyaena hyaena. The sequence continues at coordinate 220,706 of NW_024081717.1, read as the reverse complement.
TGGAATCCCACCTCTAGCATTTACTAATGGTGTAACCTGGACAAGTTACTTCAAATTTCTGTGTCTCAATTTCCTCCACCTTTAAATGAGGATAATAATGTCTAATCAATAAGCTATTAAACCTAGGTCCAACATATTCTTTCATACAAACAGGTACAGTTGATCCTCATTATTCGGGAATTCCATATTTGCAAATTTTCCTACTCATAAGGATTTATTTGTACCCCCACATCAAAACATGTGGCCCATTTGTGGTCATCTGTAGACATGTACAGAGCAGTGAAAAATTTGAGTCACCCAACATGAATGTTGCCAACTGAGGTCAAACAAGGCAACACTCTGCCTTCTTAATTCAGCTCTTATATTTTAAACAAATGTCGTCTTTATAGTCTATGTAGGGCCACATATTTCCCATTTTTATGGGTTTGTTGCTGGTGGTGGTGGTGATTTAGGTGTCTAAAGTGGCTGCCTGGCATAGGACAGAGGTGGTGTCTGGTGCTCCGAAGCACAAGAAGGATGTGATGCACTTTATGAAGAAAAAAGTGTGTCGGGGGCTGATGGGCATGGAGGAGGGCACTTGTTGGAATGAGCACTGGGTGTTATATGGAAACCAACTTGACAATAAACTATTAAAAAAAAAAACTGTGTCAACGAGCTTAGTTCAGTCATGAATTATAATGATATTGTTGGTGAGTTCAGTGTTAACTAATCAAAAATATATATTAAGTGCTGTGTTTTTAAACAGAAACATGCATAAAACAAGATAATGTATTGATGGGTTGATGAAAATGGGACCACAGGTTTGCAGGAAGCTATCCCTGTATTTATAGACCGATGGCTCAGTATTCTATATTCAGTGACTTTATAGCACATAACTACTGTGAAGAGTGACAATCAACTACAGTTAAGTGAAATCTAAAGGTCTCTTTGACCTTTTAGAGAGAGAGTTCAGAATTTGTTTCCCATCAGGCCAGGCATTTTCAAAAGCATGGTGCCTTCTTTTCTCTTCCACGCAGTTAAGGAAGCTCTGAGTTCACAGGATTCAATCCTGTGCACTGCTCCTCATGGTGAAGCCAGGAAAGGGGTGGGGCTAGAGGAGGAAGCTGTGAACATCATAGCCCATGATTTCTGAGGCATTCACCCTGGCTGTCTCTGTTAAACAAAGGGCTTACAAAGTTAAAATCCAAACTGAGCATGGTTAGAGCCCACATTGGTAACCACCCTGGAGGTAGAAAGAACAATTCTAGGGCCTTGACTGTGTGTTGTTGATTTTCCTACTTTTCAGGCTTAGGGAAAACAATAGGAAAAACTAGGATGAAAGTGAACCCTTATTCTGTTGTTCTCAGGTATTATAAATTCCTTTGAGTGATTATACATCTTTTTAATTTTGGTGAAATCTGTATATTTTGTTGTAACTAAATGCATAAGACTTGGGGGTTTTGTAGAGCTCTAAAAACAGAGTTCTGAAAGACTCATGTTCTGGCATGCAAAACATTGAATGATGATGTGACAAGAAGCATAAGAAATGAATCGAGCATATAACCTTGAATCTGGAAAGAGTTCATTGCTCACTGAATACGCTAAAAAATAGAGTCTGCCATGAAATGAGCAGCAGTAGTAATAAGAGGAGGAGGGAGGAAAGGAGGAGGAAGGAAGAAGGGAAGGAAATATGATAGCTAATGAATGGAGCTGAAGAGTAGGAATTTCAGGCACTTAGTGTTAAAATGAATGTTAGCAGAGGAGCAGAACATTTAAGTGACAGGTTGATGCAAGGCTGTCTGATCCTGGCAAAGGAGTATCTGGGGACACACTGTAAAATACCTTCTTATCCAGGGCAGTGAGCCAGGGATGGGCAGGAAGAAATAAGCCTATATACAAGCAAGTTTGAAGCCATCCATGAGGTCACACTAAGCAGTCTGGGAGCTTGGACTCCATGCCTGGAGGTGATGTTAGGAAGCAAGAGAGGATGTTGTGTCCTTATTAGCAGTCCTTAGCATGGAATCAATTAAAATTAAATCTCACTGAATTTTAATAGGTTTATTATCCATTCCTCACTATCAGATAGCGATAGGTAATAAAGGAGTGGGGCAGCACCATGTTCAACCAATCCAGCCAATCTGTGGCTAAACTCTGTTTAAAATGGTGCCTTTCTATATATATAATCTAAAAAGTAAATAGAATAAGAAATCTCTAGAAACTTTATTTCTATAGATACGTGACTATATTCTGTTCCTCTGTGTTCATTTAAAAATGACTTTTGAGGTGGGGCGCCTGGGTGGCTCAGCCAGTTGGGCGTCTGACTTCAGTCCAGGTCATGATGTCACTGTTCGTGGGTTCGAGCCCAGCATCTGGCTCTGTGCTGACAGCTAGCTCAGAGCCTGGAGCCTGTTTCAGATTCTGTGTCTCCCTTTCTCTCTGACCCTCCCTTGCTCACGCTCTCTCTCTCTCTCTCTCTCTCTCAGAAATAAATAAAACATTAAAAAAATTTATAAAAATGACTTTTGAAAATTAGTAACTTTATCTCTACCGAATCTTGACAGTAAAAAAGGAAAACAAACAAACAAAAAACCAAAACAAGAATCTAGAAAGAAGTCAGGAAAGAACCTAAAAGAGTCAGGAAACCTAGAACAGCATAAGCATGGAAACTAGATGGGCTAAGTTGAGATAAAGGAGCTGGCCACTCTCCCATGAGGCCATGACTTACATGTAGAAAGCTATCTAGTGGCCTTGGCATGGGTCTTATGTGGAAATTCAAAAGATATGCACCACTAAGCAGTAAACCAACATATCAGGCAAGGATGCTTGATTTCACTAGGAAGGAGTATTCAGCAGTTTTGAGGACTTCTTATGGTCTTGAGCAACTGATTTATTCTTTACAAATGTTAAGTAATTTTGACAACAAAAATGAACTAAAGCAAAGAGGAAAATCTGGGCAGTACTGGGGCAATAAAGGGACTGGTTAGGGCTTAAGGCACCTTTGGGAACCATCATATGTAATATAGGGTCAGGATAAAATTGGAATATAAGAATGTTTAGAGGAGCATCTAAGTGTAGGGTGCAAAATGAAACATATTAGAAAAGCCTGTTAGAAGATTTTTTTCAGGAGCAAGAAGAAATAACTGATGGTCTGAATTAGAATGGAGGCAGACAGGAATGGACAAGGAAGGCCAGAAATGTCAGACACTTCAAAAGAAAAGTTAATAGGACTTGATGTTTGAGTCCGCTGGCTCTGAAAGAAAGAGGTCGATTTAAGATAACATTCAGGTTAATGGCTACAAAGTTACAAGGTAAGAGAAAGAGAAATTCATTACGAAGGTGATAACAATGGCCATGGAGAAGTATAGGTGTGGGTGTTGATGGGATAGCTACCACAATAAATTATAAAGCAGTAAATCAAATTAGACATATGTGTCTTGAGTAGAGCATATTGGTTATAAACTTAGCTCCCAAGTCACCAAAGAAAACTTGGCTTGTGGAAGAGGAAATATTCTGAAATAAGGCAAAATCTTTTCTGCCATAAAAAGTAACATAATCAAAGATCTGGGAATTAGGACATGAATTTCTTTAGGGATAATTTAGTTTACCTACATTAAACAGGAGATGTTAACCCAAAAGGCACATCATGAAACAAGAAAGTAGTAATAGCTCTATAATTCAATATATCTTAACATTCTAAGCAATATTTGTTTTGCCTTGATCAAGGGTTTATATTATATGCATAAATTCAGATTATATCTCTTAACTGCACAATCAACACATCTTCAGTCTATTAACTAGAATAAGATATTTTAGGAGACTTTTCTATCTACCAAGTTACAGTTACTTAACAAATCTATTGACCAGCATTCTTCAGACTGATTGCTAGGAATCCCCAAAGATGTATAGGTAAATTACAGTTGTTTAGAGCTGGTGACCTCTAAACAACAGAATGTTGGTAAGTGTGACTATTGTTTTTATGCGTCCTTGGCTTGGTTATGGTGCTCAACCGTTTGGTCAAACACAAGTCTAAATGTAACTATGACAATATATTGTCAATGTGATTAACATTTAAATCAGTAGACACTGAGTAAAGTAGATTACCCTCAATCATGTGAGCGGGTCTCATCCAATCAGTTGAAGGCCCTAGGGAAAAAGATGGAAGATCCCCAAAGAGGAAGAAATTTGGTCTCCAGACTGCCTTTTGACTCAAGCCTGCAAAATTAACTTCTGCTGGAATTTCCAACCTCGGGCCTGACCTGCACATTTCAGAATGATCAGCTCCACAATCATGTGAGCCAGTTCCTTAAAATAAACCTCCCTCTGTCTCTCTGCCTCTCTGAATACATACTTTTGGTTCTGTTTCTCTGGAACATCCTAATTCAGTGCGGAAAATGACTGTGGTGGTTACCTACAGAAACAAGACATGAAAACAAGTTCTTCTTTGTCACTGACTTCCTCTCCTTCTTAGAATAATACAATGAGTCTTTACACCTGCAGTGACACTACAAAGATCTTCTGTAACTATTTGGTAATGGTAGAATCCAAAGAGTAGATGAGTTCCTTTCAGAAGAAAAAGGAGATATCTGGGGGGATGTCAGTAGAGTAGTGTTGGAGGGGGGGGGGGGTTCCTAGACCTGTCAAGAATTTCAGATGACAGAAACTCTGGGTTTGAGAATCACTATTACACAACAGATGCAAAAGTAAGAGGAAGTTCCTTAAACAATGATGTATTCAATTTTTAATTTAAAAAAACATAATTTCCATTGTGTGTATGTATAATTAAGGCTAACCCATGCATGCATATTTATTAATAAAATGGATATTACAGAGCCTCTTTCCTGTTATCAATTACTAATGGACAGTATATTTATATTTCTTCTCTAACCCTATGATAAACTTATAGACTTCAACTTATTACTTTTGGCCCTGAAAACCCTATATTTCTGTGTGGACCCAGAGAATATGAACATATGTCTTGGTTATTTGAGCACAGAGAATTCAAGCAGCATATTCATAAAGCTCATATGCCATTTTGCTTTTCATTCTACTCATGGCAGATGCCACAGTTCAGAGGTAGAAAAGAATAGAAAAGACAAAATAATGACATTATAAGTAGCTGTCTTATTATCCTACAAAGAAGAGTTCCTTTACTTTCGGAGCTCTACTAGTCTATAAGTATTCTTGACCAAGGTCTTATTGATGTTATTCTGTACTTAACTTGTTCGCCATTAACAAATTAACTAACATAGTAAATATATATTGAGTGCTAGAAACTCTTATAGGCACTGGGAATAAATCTATGAACAACAAAAACAGACCCCCCTCCTAAAGCATAGTATTCGCCCATGGAGGCCAAGTGGGTGATTGGAAGGAAATCATGCACTATAAAACAAAAATCATCATATTTCTAAGATTGCAAAAAACAACATACAGAGCATCAAGGTAATTTCAAATTTGCTTCTATAAATTATACATTAAAAAAGTAATTATAAATAATTTAGCAAAAATGATTCATAACCTTTCCTCTAAATTTAAGATCATCTCCCTGGGAAGCTTTCTCTGACTGCCCTTCTTTCTCTGGGCTCCGATGACTCCCTGGAGCTACAGTTCATTACAGCGCGTAGGGCTGTAGTTGTCGAGCAGTTAATACCGTGACCTCCCTCAGCTGCATGGTCTGGATCCAAGCCTCAGCTCTGCCACTATTTGGGCAAGTGATACAATGTCTCATCTCTAAAGTAGAGATGAAAAATGGTACTTTCTTCAGGATTCTTGGGAGGAATTAAATGAGGTAAAGTAATCAAGTGCTTAGAGCTGTTCTTCACAGAGAGTATGCAAAATGCAAGTGTTAGCTCTTATTAGCAGAACATACGCAGTATTATAATGGCACTTATTTTTGTGATGTTTTCTCTTCCTTTGTCCTTGGGGGCCTCTGAATATATGGGTTGTATTTTATTTATCTCATATTCCTCTACTTTCCCTCAGTACCCGGAAGAGTACCTCGCAGAGTACAAAGAGTACAAAGCTGAGTCCATTAAACTTCTAAGAATTCATGAGGGTGTTTTTTAATGATACAGACAAAAATAAATTTTTTATATAAGTACTCTAAAATTACTTCATTCTGCAACCACACTTTAAATCCTGGGACATGGAGTGATAAACTAAAAATAAACCCGATCTCTTGATTTTAATTTTATTCATGCCAATTTTATTTATGTATTTACTCAGTGATTTTCATTGGTAACTCATAAACCAGTGACATCAGCATCATCTACGAATTTGTGAGAAATGTAAAATTCTTGGGCTCATCCCACATCTACTGTATCAGAAATTCTAAGCGAAGCCCAGCAATCTGACTTTTAACGAACCTTTCAAGTAATTCTGATGTCCACTAAGATTTAAGCAAAATGCTAAATGCAAGAGTGGGGGCTTCGTTCAAATAAAAAAATTTCCTGTGGGTAGCCAGGAAAACTGAGGTGAACCTCACAGAAAGCTATACAAAGAATGTCTGGGGCAGACATTTTCTTCATTCTATTCAAAGTTTCTCAAAGAGATTCCCTAGATGCCCTCTTTTGTTATGCTTACATATTTTATTTCTTCTTGTCAAGGGTAAAATATATTTATCTTTATTTATTTCCTAGAAAAATATACAATCTCACAGCAACCTCAGAAATAAGCATTGGTAGAAATACACCAACCACCACACACTATATTCTTACAGAGGTAATCTCCATTCAGATTGTGTGGGTAATAAGCACAGAGGATTTAATTTCTTTTAGTCAATCAGATATCATGGGTAGAGGTCATGCTTATTTCCCAGATTTCCATTATCGTCACCATTGTCTTCCATAAGGGTATAACTTTTTTTTAATGTTTTATTTATTTCTGAGAGAGAGAACAGGGAAGGGTCAGAGAAAGAGGGAGACACAGAATCTGAAACAGACTCCAGGTTCTGAGCTGGCTGTCAGCACAGAGTCCGATGTGGGGCTCGAACCCACGAACCGTAAGATCATGACTTGAGCCGAAGTTGGACACTTAACTGACTGAGCCACCCAGGCACCCCCATAAGGGTATAACTTTTGTCTTTCCAGCTCACCTTTCTGGCTTCCAGAATGAGGCAACCCAGGAACCAGTTCTCGGGACTGGAATGCTATGAAAGTAGTTGGAGACAGCGCAGCCTACTGCTTCAGTCTTCAAGCCTCACCTGTTCTTTATCATGTGCTATTAACTCTGCTCTTGTAGATTCTTCAATTCTGAGCCTGATAATGTTAACTTTTTTTAAAAATTATGTTATCCTGTCCCTTTATATTACACTACCTAGTTCATATTTGCCCTGTAGGCTTCTAGTCATTTCTTATCCCCATTTGGATATATCTCAACACAACCTTCAACTTTAGAGATGCTTCAAATGGGGGAAGGGTATATAACAAATGAAATTCAAGTCTACTACAACCTGAGAGGCAGTTAGTTGAAACTTTACATAATTCTCTTCTCTGTTTCTTCTCGGTAGTGCTTTCTTTCACTTGTTAACAGTTTGCATTATCTGAATCAGTCTGCATTTCCAATTACTTTTAGATGTTTTTGCAGAATTTGGGGGGTCTTGGGGAGTTAAAACTATACTTCTTATCTTCCCAGTATTTGCTCTACAAACACTATCTATTGATACAGACTTTCAGGAGAAAATGATAGGCCAAGTGATCCTTTTGATGCAAAGATTTGGGCAATACCTAGGTCCACTGGGGGACAGTTTGGCATTGATGAATGACTTTGTAAAATATAAATTATCATGCGGCATTTTCCCACTCCTACTCTCTGTGGTAGGAGAGGACATGGTTGACCACTCGTCTTCTCAGAAACATTTTCTTTATTTGATCTCAAGACATTACACTCCTACTTCAACAAGGGCTCCTTCTCCATCTCCTTTTATGGAAATTCCTCTTCCAGACCTCCAAATATTGCATTGCCCAGGACTCGACCTTTGCTCTGAACTACCCTCTCTACTGAATGGTCTCCTCTGGGCTATGGCTGTGGATACCATGATGACCCTGTAGCTGGGCTTTTGGTCATCTGCCAGCAAGTCCCACCATCTTTACCTGAAAATATCTACCAAGTAAGAGCATGTGTCATTACTTCCACTGCCATCACCAGATGATAGTCATCATCACATCTCCCCCAAGACTACCAGAATGGCCTCCTATCCAGCCTCCCTGTTGCCATTCTTACACACCTATAATCTGTTCTTTGCATAGTAGCAAAATATAATTTTTAAGATGTTTTTATTTATTTTTAAGAAAGAGAAAGATACAGCATGAGCAGGGGAGGGGCAGACAAAGAGGGAGACAGAGAATCTGAAGCAGGCTCTAGGCTCTGAGCTGTCAGCGCACAGCCTGATGCAGGGTTCGAACTCATGAACCGTGAGATAATGATCTGAGCTGAAGGTGGACGCTTAACCAACTGAGCCACCTAAGCACCCCGCAAAATACTAATTTTTAACATGTCAATTAGATGATACTAAACCATATTATAATCTTTGCATGGCATCTCATCACTTCTCAACTCTCTACCCTCTCACTTTATAATTCTGTTTTCTCATAAACAGAATTACTGTTTGAAGCAATATTTTATTTTGTTGTGGTTATTGAATTGCTATACTGTTGCTCTCATTAGGAGTTTCAGGAAGATAGACTTTTCTATAATGTCCACCTAGGAGCACCTATGAGAGTATCTGGCACTATGTTTACACTTATAATATAAATGAATGCATAAGATTGTTTCATAGATTCTTATAGATCAAAGTTCTTTTGACTAGGAGACAATATTGCATTTTCAGGCTTAACTTTATCATTTATAATCACAGATTTCTCAATGATCACAGAATACGTGTTGTTATGGTAATGGTAATAGGCATAATGAGAAAGAATTATGAATGCTGTTGAAATGTGAAGGGCTGACCATTCATAAATTGATGCTGGACTCAAGACTTCATATTGCTTATCTTCACAGTGTTAGGGTACATCCTGAGGCCAGGACGTTTCTTTGACTCTGCAGGACACACTGTTCTTTCTTACCTATGCTCTCTATGGACTCAAGGCCAGAGGTGCTTCATGTCTGGGGATAATTCAAGTGCCGGAAGGCCAAATTTTGGCCCTTCTATCAACCTTAATTTTTTTTTTCTTGCTTGCTTGCTTCCTTCCTTCCATCCTTTCTTTCTTTCTTAAAAATTTTTTCACTTCCTCCAATCACAGTTATGATGGTTATAAGCATAACTTTTCAAACTTTACATCTGGAGAAGTATAGAATCTTTGAAGAAATACTGTAAAAATGAATAACAGTAGTATAGTGCTAAAGGAATAGCTCTCTCTCTCGCTCTCTCCCTTTTTTTTTTTTTTTTTGGTTATTCAAGTGAAAGACATTTTAAAGAACTCAAAGTGGTTATTTATTTTATTACTACTTGATACAAACTGTACCATTAGTTCATGATATTAACTTGAGAGTATTCTAAAAAATGTCCTTGGTAGGAGATACAAAAATCTATACCTGTAGGTTGAGTTATCAAGAAAATGAAATGGGAAAATCTGTAATTTTATGGTCAATTTACATACTAAATCTCCAATTTACTCAATCACTACAAGTTTTGACAGCATGTTATATGTAAATCTTTCCCTAATTTAGTGAATTTTCTGAATGGTGATGTGTTTGTAAATGTAAAGTGAGTTTACATGACTATATTTTTTTCTACCACCTATTACTACTTATCCCAGATAAGGAATACTCTTGATCATTTATTTTCCTTTTACATTGATTATTTCATTGCTTCTGATTTTCTTTTCAAGTGGTTTAAAATGAAAATACATACAGGCTTCCAGTTATGGAATGAATAAGGCAAAGCATAAGGAATATAGTCAATGATATTGTAATAGCAATGTATCCAGACAGAGGGTAGCTACACTTGTGATGAACACAGCATAATGTAGAAACTTGTTGAATTATTATGTTGTATACCTGACACTAATGTAACACTGTGTGTCAACTATACTCAAAAGCATTTTAAAAAGAAAACTAAAAAGGTCCATACAACTTCATGTTTTGCAAAATTCATATTTTGGGAAGACAGCTAATTAAAAACTTTTTTGTAAAAATATCCATAACATTGATTCTATCTGTTCTTACTTTCATTTCAGGGAGTAAGAACAGTAATTCCTCATTTGTGAAAGCTCCTCTTTCCATATAGAACATATGTATACATTATAAGATACATTATAAGGTACATGGCTCAATACTATAGGTATCAAGGAAAGGAACAGCCAAAAATAATTAAAAATCATAATTTTAATGTAATAGTTTTGATGTTAACCATAAAATAATCAGAAATAAATCTTATAAAAGGTTTCAGGAATTTATAAAAACATAATTTTTTGAAAGATATGATTTAAAAAACCCAAGTAAATAAATTATAATGTTTTCTGGTTAGAAAGAGTTAAGTATGATAAAAGTGGCAATTTTAATCAAATTAAACTATTATTTTACTTCAATTTTACTAGGGTACTTAATGGAATTTGACAAGCTGATCCTAAATATCAAAGGATAAATAAATGAAGAAGAAGAGCAAAGTTAATCTTAAGAATGAGGTGGAGATCAGCTCTAATAGATATCAAGTTTTATAATGAACTTAATGATAGATGCCTACATACAATACTATATAAACTAAAAAACAAGGAGCAAATTAAGTGGATATTTGCAATGTATAAAACTGGCAAATAGTTACTATCCAGCATATACATATTGAAAAAGAAAAATAATCCCAAATTCAATAAGAAAAAGATAAGTGCCAATAGGAACACATGAAGTCTATTTAATGGAAATTCACTGGAGAAAAATAAAATTGTAAACAGAAGAAAAGATGTACAGCTATATTAATAATGACAATATTAATTAAAGATATCATTTCACACCTGTCAGACTGGCAGACAGGAGTGAAAACAACCATGGCATAATGGCACAGAATAGCATTTTACTTATTATAAATGAAGTGACAGGGAACTAAATCCAGAATTTACTAAAATCAGCTTGAAAAGAAAAGAGGATGGAGCAACAATATAACAGTTTTGATTAATACAACATTATGGCCATACTTTCAAAGAACCATAGGTATCTGTGTGTAATTTCATGGCTCACCATTAGGGCAAGTCAATACCAAGTGTACTCTATAAATTCCTTATGACTATCTTCCACAGTGTCCTAATCTCCAATTTATTTCAGCTAAAATATAGAGTAATAATTAATAAATTTTAAATAAATAAAAAATTTCAGCAAATAATTGTAGAATTGCCCTCAGGGATAGACATCTGGAATAATTCCTGATTATTTGCTAAATTTACCTCTCAGTGCATCTCTGGAAGTGTTTCTATGGAAGTTCTTAACAGCCTAACAGTTCTTTCCCAAAGTCTCTTGTTCAATTAATTTCACTTTACATAAAAAGGCCTCTCAAATCTTATCATGGATTTAACTTCAACACCATAAAAATATGGTGCAGGCGCAGGAGTCAACATGGTGGAGAAGGAAGGGGACCCAAAGCTCCCTCATCCCTCAAACAGCAGTATTGAGGCCAGACGACTTGGAATTACAGGAATCCAGGATACAGAGTGATGGATACATCTCCAGAGGTCCACCGTGACAACTTGGCATGACTTAGGTGCATGACTTCACGCTGGGAGAGATAAACAGGCAGCGTAGGAGTGGAAGGAAGGGATCCCCTTCAGTGGAGAGACAAAAGGAAGAGAAAGAGAGGCAGAGAGAAAGTATAGGACTGTATTTGGACAAGAGAAAAATCACAGTCCAGGGAATGGGAAAACGGAGAAACAACCAATTTTTTACTGCAGGTTTTTCTTTGGACTGGGGCCGACTGCCCTGTGAGTACCCCTGTGGAAGAGCAGAGGCAGCCCCGGATTTGGCAGCCAGCTAAGAGACTCAGTCAAAGAGAGCCATCCCCTGCCTTGAGTGCGCCGGGAAGAAGGCAGATAGCCACTCTAAGGACAAAAGACTCTGAAGGCTACTGCCAGCCAGAGGTTGTTTGTTGGCTGGGTGGAGTGGCCTGTGGCACGCAGGGCAGGATCTTTTAAGACATTGGGGGTTTGGATCCCAGCCGCGCACTGAGGAGGCAGAGCAGACTGTGGAGTTGGACAAACCAGCCCGCTCACACCCGTGTGGCACTATGAGAACAGCCTCAACAGAGTGGTTTGGGACACTCAGTCTGGGGAGGAGAGGCTGGGGTGTCACCATTTTTCTCCTCATCACCATCAATGTGGGGTTTTAGGGAACAGAGAAGGGGCCTATGCCTACAGAAAACTATACCCCTCCATGCCTGGTAACTGCATATCTAACAGAGCAAGAGTGACACTGAATGAACCAGACAGCACCTCCTCTGAACTGGCAGTAACCAGTTCCATGGCACCATCAGATACCAGTCCAACAGTTTTACATTTTCTGATTTGATTCTTGGTCAATTCTTTATATATACATATATGTATATATACATATATATATAATTCTTTATATATATATTTAAATTATTTATTTATATATATTTTTAATTTATTTATTTATTTATTTATCCCATTTCTTTTTTTCCCCTTATTTCTTTCCTTCTCTAGTCTGGTTGTTCTGGTTCGTGGTTTGTTTAAGTGGAGATTTTTAATCTATTATTTTTAAACCTCTTCTATATCTCCTTCTTTATTTTTTTTTTCTCTCTCTCTGGATTAAGCTGTATAGTTTCTCTGATTCTCTGACTGGTCATTTTTTTCTTCTCTCCTGCTCCTGTCATTTCTCTTTTTATATGGGATAAGGCTTCTTCTACCACCCCTGCCTTTTAAAAACTTTTTCCAGGGTTGCTTCAAAGAACAAATCAAAGCACATCTGTCAGAAGGTCCAAACGACTACTACGAGCAGGGAGATAAAGCAACCAGAGTCACAACAGAGAGCATATAACACACTCCAAAAACATCTCCTGAAGGGTCAGGCCCTGGACAGTATATGGCCCCTTTTTAATATAGAAGTTCCAACAGGTAGAAGACATATAAGAAGCTATTAAACACATAAGAGAAAACTAGCCAAAATGACAAAATGGAAGCATTCTCATCAATAGAAATTCCAGAAAATATGACAGCTAGAGAATTGCTCAAGGCAGATATAAACAATATATCTGAGTAAGAATTTAGAGTAATAGTTATAAGATTAATAGCTGGGCTTGAAAAAAAGCAAAGAAGACAGCAGAGAATCTACTGCTGCAGAGAAAAAGGAATTAAGAAATAGTCATGACAAATTAAGAAACGCTGAAATTGAGGTGCAAAATAAACTAGCTGTAGTGACATCAAGGATGGAGGAAGCAGAGAGGAGAGTAAACGAAATAGAAGATAAAATTATGGAAAATGATGAAGCTGAGGAAAAGAAATATAAATCAATAACTAGACAATGAAGGGAAAATTAGAAAACTAAGTGATTCAATGAAACATAATAACATCTGTATCATAGGAGTTCCGTAAGAAGAAGAAAAGAGAGAAAGGGGCAGAAGGTTTACTTGAACGAATGATAGCTGAGAATTTGCCTAAGCAGACATCCAAATTCAGGAGGCACAGAGAACTCCTGTGAACTGCAGGGTACTTTAATACTCTACTTACAGCAATGGACAGATCATCTAGGCAGAAAACCAATAAAGAAAGAATGATCTTGAATGATACACTGGACCTGATGGACTTGACAGATATATTCAGAACTTCTCATCCAAAAGCAGCAGAATACACATTCTTCTCGAGTGCACCTGAAACATTCTCCAAGATACATCACATACTGGGTCACAAAACAGCCCTCAGTAAAAATAAAAGAATTGAGATCATACCATGCATCTTTTCAGATCACAATGCTATGAAACCTGAAATCAACCACAAGATAAAATTTGGAAAGCCTCCAAATGCATGGGTGTTAAAGAACATCCTACTAAAGAATGAATGGGTCAACCAAGCAGTTAAAGAAGAAGTTAAAAAATACATGAAAGTAAATGAAAATGAACACATGACAGTCCAAAATCTTTGGGATGCAGCAAAGGAAGTCCTCAGAGGAAAATACACTGCAATCCGTGGCTATTTCAACAAACAAGAAAAATCCTAAATACAGAATCTAACCTCACACCTAAAGGAACTAGTATCAGAACAGCAAAGAAACCCCAAATCCAGCAGCAGAAGAGAAATAATAAAGATTAGAGCAGAAATAAACAGTATAGGATCAAAATAAAAACAAAAACAAGGGAACAGATCAATGAATCTAAGACCCGGTTTTTTGTAAAAATACACAAAATTAAGAAAACCCCGAGCCAGACTTCTCAAAAATAAAAGAGAGGACCCAAATAGATAAAATCACAAATGAAATAGGAACAGATCACAATGAACATCACAGAAATTCAAACAATTATTAGAGAATACTATGAAAAATTATATGCCAACAAACTGGACAACCTGTAAGAAATGGACAAATTCCAAAACACCCACACACTCAAAATGGGAAGAAATAGAAGATTTGAACAGACTCATAGCCAGTGAAAAAAATCAAATCAATTATCAAAAATCTCCCAACAAATAAGAGTCTTGGGCCAGAGGGTTTACCAGGGGAATTCTACCAGACATCTAAAGCAGAGTTAATACCTATCCATCTCAAGCTGTTCCAAAAAATATTAATGGAAGGAAAACTTTCAGACTCATTCTGTAAAGCCAGCATTACCTTGATTCCCAAACCAGAGACCTCACTAAAAAGGAGAATTACAGGCCAGTATCCCTGATGAATGTGACTGTGAAAATTCTCAACAAGATACTAGCAAATCGAGTTCAACAGTGTATTAAAAAAATTATTCACCATGATCAAGTGGGATTCATTCTTGGGCTGCAGGGCTGGTTCAATATTTGCAAATCAATCAATGTGACACATCACATCAATTAAAAAAAAAAAGACAAGAACCATATGATCTGTCAATAGATGCAGAAAAAGCATTTGACAAAATACAGCATCCTTTCTTATTAAGAACCCTCAAGAAAGTCAAGATAGAAAGAACATACCTTAACATCATAAAAGACATATGAAAGCCCACAGCTAATATCATCCTCAATGGGGAAAAACTGAGAGCTTCCTCCCTGAGATCAGGAACATGACAAGGATATTCTCTCTCACCATTGCTGTTTAACATAGTGTTGGAAGTCCTAACCTCAGCAATCAGACAACAAAATGAAATAAAAGGCTTCCAAATTGGCAAAAAAGAAGTCAAACTTTCACTTTTTGCAGATGACATGATACTCTACATGGAAAACCCAAAAGACTCCACCAAAAAGTTGCTAGAACTGATACATGAATTCAGCAAAGTCACAGGATACAAAATCAATGTACAGGAATCTGTTGCATTTCTATACACCAATAATGAAGCAATGGAAAGAGAAATAAAAAAATTGATCCAATATACAATTGCACTGAGAACCAAAAAAATATCTAGGAATAAACCTAACTAAAGATGTAAAAGATCTTTTGCTGAAAACTACAGAAAATTTATGAAGGAAATTGAAGAAGACACAAACAAATGGAAAAACATTCCATGCTCATGGACTGGAAGAACAAACATTGTTAAAATGTCAATATTACCCAAAGGAGTCTACACATTCAATGCAATCCCAATCGAAATTGCACTGGCATTCTTCTCAAAGCTGGAGCAAACAATCCTAAAATTTGTATGGAACCACAAAAGACCCTGAATAGCCAAAGTAATGTTGAAAAAGAAAACGAAAGCTGGAGGAATCTGAATTTCAGACTTTAGCCTCTACTACAAAGCTATAATCACCAAGACAATATGGTATTGGCAAAAAAACAGACACACAGAACAATGGAATAGAATAGAGAACTTAGAACTGTACCTGCAAATGCATGGCCAGCTAATCTTTGACAAAGCAGGAAAAAGTATCCAATGGAAAAAAGACAGTTTCTTTAGCAAATGGTGCTGGGAGAACTGGACAGCAACATGCAGAAGAATGAACCTGAACCACTTTCTTACTCCATACACAAAAATAAACTCAAAATGGATAAAGGACCTGAATATGAGACGGGAAACCATCAAAACAGTAGAGAAGAAAATAAGCAACAACCTCTTTGACCTCAGCTGCAGCAATTTCTTGCTCAACACGTCTCCAAAGGCAAGGGCAATAAAAGCAAAAATGAACTATTGGGATCTCATCAACATATAAAGCTTCTGCACTGCAAAGAAAACAATCAACAAAACTAAAAGGCAGAATGGGACAGAATGGGAGAAGATATTTGCAAATGACATACTAGGATAAAAAGTTTATATCCAAAATATATAAAGAACTTAGCAAACTTAAAACCTGAAAAATAATCCAGTGAAGAAATGGGCAGAAGACATGAATAGACACTTTTCCAAGGAAGATACCTAGGTGGCCAGCAGACACATGAAAAGATGCTCAACATCGCTCATCATCAGGCAAATACAAATCAAAGTCACACTGAAATACCATCTCACACTGCTCAGACTGGCTAAAATTAACAACTCAGGAAACATCAGATGTTGGAGAGGATGTGGAGAAACAAGAACCCTCTCACACTGCTGGTGGGAATGCAAACTAGTGCAGCTGCTCTGCAAAACAGTGTGGAGGTTCCTCAAAAAATTAAAAATAGAACTACCCTACCACCCAGCAATAGCACTACTAGGTATTTATCCAAATCATACAGGAGTGCTGATGCATACAGGCACATGTACCCCAATGTTTATAGCAGTGTTTTCAACAATAGCCAAATTATGGAAAGAGCCCAAATGTTCCATCAACTAACGAATGGATAAAGAAGACGTGGTTTATATATACAATGGAATACTACCTGGCAATGAGAAGCAAAAATCCTGTCATTAGCAACAATATGGATGAAACTGGAAGGTGTTAGGCTAAGTGAAATAAGTAAATCAGAGAAAGACAGATACCATA
The DNA here is from genome assembly GCF_003009895.1 of Hyaena hyaena. Lineage (NCBI taxonomy): Eukaryota > Metazoa > Chordata > Mammalia > Carnivora > Hyaenidae > Hyaena > Hyaena hyaena. Next base: position 203,712 of record NW_024081717.1, on the reverse strand, counting down.
TGTTTTTACCCATGTGGAACTTGAGAAACATAACAGAAGACCATGGGGGAAGGGAAGGGGAACAATAGTTTTAAACAGAGAGGGAGGCAAACCATAAGAGACTCAAAAATACAGAGAACAATCCAAGGGCTCATGGAGGAAACGGAGGAGAGGGGAAAATGGGTGATGGACATTCAGTAGGGCACTTGTTGGGATGAGCACTGGATTTGTATATAAATGATGAATCATGAGAATCTACCCCAAAACCAAGAGCACACTGGATACACTGTATGTTAGCTAACTTGACAATAAATTATATTAAAAAAATAAAAATAAATCAATAAAAATATGGTACAAGGTCTTAAGGACCAGAAATATAGATACTTTAAGTTCATTTATCTATTTTGAGAGAGAGAAAGAGAGAGAGAGCATGAACAGACGAGGAGCAGAGAGAGAGGGAGGGAGAGAATCCCAGCTAGGCTCCTTGCTGTTTGCGCAGAGCCCAATGCAAGGCTTGAACTCACCAACCATGAAATCATGACCTGAGCCGAAATCAAGGCTCAGACACTTAACTGACTGAGGCACCCAGGGGCCCTTTAAACACCAGATATTTTGAAGCTGACACTAATGTAAGATTATGAGGCCAAGGACGCAAGCAATACATGAGTTCAGTCATATTCATGTCTATCTTGCATATTTTTGTTCTGTGATTTGTATTTTGTTATTTGTACTTCCACTAGGAATGACATACTGATGTTATTAGGGTTGTTTGCTTCTGTTACTGGTTTAATAGCATCTGTCATCTAGCAATACTCAGCAATGAGGAATTTGAATGAATCTCCTAGATTATATTGAACTTTCCATTTGTATCTTTGTTTCAAATATGTAATTGTTTTATAAAAATCTTTTTCAAAACAGGTTGATCATTAAATTCTAGTAATGTTTTAAAATTTTTACATGTTATTAACTTTCCAACCATTGTAAAGAGAGAGTAGTATTTTCTCTATGCCAAAGACCTGTATGAAGATGAATTATTTTTGCAGGTCTGTAATATGTTGAAGAAATAAGGGGCTATTAAACTTGGTTGCCCATTGGAATCGCCTGGAAAACCTTAAAACGTATTGATAGCTGAAATTCACCCCCAGATTTTTCATTAATGGGGCAGTGTGGTTTAGGCATCAAAGGTTCTAAAAGCTCCTCAGCTAATTATAATATGCACCAAGTTTGAGAAACACTGCTCTAAACCCTTAACACTCAGTGAAAGGTCTGAGACTAGCAGCATCTGCTTTACCTGGAAGTTTATCAGAAAACCAGAAGCTGGACTTTTTCCACATTACCAAGACCTCTGATTTAACCCATCCAGAATTCTTTTTCTATGAAAATAAAGGATCAGAACTCTTCTATCCTTTCTGACTCTATGGAATTCACATTCCATAATCTAAGCTAGATATTGAAAAGCATTTTTAAACTTAACTAGAATTCTTAACCCACAAAAATGAAGACCATTCCATTCTTTCTAATCTCACAGTTCTTATTCCACAAACCTAAAGAAATACAATGCTAAAGGAATTTGTTAAAACTGTGTCATAATCTCATCCTCATACCTTTCTATGAACTTTCTCAAGCCTAGAATTCTTCTGTTTCTTTTCTCTTTCTTCATTGGAACACATCATTCAAGACCCATGTAAAATCCTACCTCTTTTATGAAGCATGTCCTGAAAAATAATACAGCTTTTCTCTAAAATTCCATTGTTGATGTAATCAATCCCATAGTGTTTAGTACATTATTTCTTTCTATTATGACTTACATATTCTCTTGTTTTCCCAAGTGATGGTGTCTTAAATGAGAAATCAGGTTATGTTTCTTTTCTACCCTAACTTCATGCCTAGCCTTTGTGAGTTATATATTGCTCAAATGTATGTGGAAAATATTAAAATAAGTTTTCATCACTCTCACAAGATTACTTATTCAAAAATTATGCATTATTACCCTTTCCTCATAATGTAAACATTTTATAAGTTCCTGCACATGTGGGTAAATCACAATTGGCTGTGCCTTAAGACTTCAATTCTTTTCTTCCTGCTTCCCTGAGGCTTGCCAGCCTGATGACAAAACCACCTCAAATAGCACAGAAACCACAGAAAAAGCCTCTGCTAAACAGTGCTACAGTGTACCTACACTGTACATATTCTTTAGCTCCATGCCTGTTTTACATACCATTATGTCCCTATCATAGTGTTTGGTACACACTGGGCATATAAACGAATTATAAGCAGTGTGTCAACAAACTATGTAGGAACAGGAAATTTTGAAAATATACTGCTAAGCGCATAATAAAACTTAGAAGTATGATTTTTCTCATAGTAGCTCCTTTATATACTTTTCTCAATATGTATATGCATATTTCTTTTTAGGACACAAATAATACAGTCATTGTAGAAAACACAGATTAAGTAAAATGAAAAGAAAGATGTAATACCTGAAATTGCACAACTAAAGATAACTATTATTAACAGGTGCCTGTCTGTCCAGATCACATCTTTCTCTCTTTCTCCCTCTACATACATATATACACATATAAACATATATACTACCATTTTAAGTTATTTTCTAATGTTTATTTAGTTTTGAGAGAGAGACAGAGTGTGAGCAGGGGAGGGGTAGAGAAGGGACACAGAATCTGAAGCAGGCTCCAGGCTCTGAGCTGTCAGCACAGAGTCCTATGTGGGACTTGAACTCACCAACCCTGAGATCATGACCTGAGCCAATGCTTAACCAACTTAGCCACCCAGGTGCCTCAAACATATGTACTGTTTTAAGCAAAAATCATATTCTATCTACTGCTACATACCCTGTTTTTACTCAATTAAGTATATATCAAAGCATCATTCCAGCCAGCAAATCAATTCATAATAAAATTTGTTTATGATGATTGCATTAATGGATGTGCCAGAATTTATTTAATCAATTACCAATGTTTGGAAGATTAAGTTATTTCTACTTTCAGTAATTATAAATAATGCTATGATGAATAATCTCCATTATCAGTTATCTAAAAGTCTCCTTAAAATAAAAAATCAGGAAGTTGGTTCGCCTATTTTATGTGCATTTTTAAGGCCTGTGATAAAAAAATAAAAATTTACCAAATGGACCTTTAAAAGTTTGTTATAAATGGGCCCTCTCAGTGGGGGATGAGAATTGGCTAAAATCAACAATGTAGCTATCTATATTCTTAGAGATAATATTTAAATAGTTGCACAGAATAAATAACTGATGCAGTTGGAAAATACTCACCTTCTCTTTGAGGGTTGATTTCAGGTTGGCATGATTGAAACTCATAATATGGTATCTCATGCTTGAATACAGATGTGAGAATATCATCAAGTTCATCAATGTCTTCCTGTTTTCAAATGAAAAGAAAAATTTTCTTGGTTCAAGTATTTACACAGAAACCCATCTTAGTGCAACATAATAAAATTATTAGCTAGAGTAAATACTGGTTAATCTTTCTAATAATACTGATACCTCTTTTGAAAGAATAATACAAAACAATAGCAGTTTGCCTAAAAGTCAGTTATTAAAATAAGAGAAAAATAGATGAAATAAACAAAAGCCTTTGTGTCTGGATGAATATCTTTACTTAAATATTTACTAATTTCAAAAAAAGTATTACAGCAGGCCAATGATAACACTGAAATTTGATTCAAAAATAAACTTCTGTTACAATACATGTTACATTTTAACAAACAAAAAATAAAATGATGAGTCTGGTTCTTCAACTTAAAGGTCAGAAATGGAAGAGTCTTAGATTATTTCATTTTTGTGTGAAAGTGAGGGAGAATATTTATCTTGTCCCTCTTCACAATATAGAGTAACTATGTCTATTCTATTTCCCTAAACTGAGCATTTGGGGAATGAGCCATGTAGAATCCTACTACTGATGAAAAACCTATCACAGAGGCCACCGTTATCCTAAAATTGTGAAGCTATGGCTGGGACCAATTGGATGTGAGACATAGATAACTGCATTTGAAGAGGGGTGCCAATCAACAAGGCCATGGGGTGGAGAGAGGATTGTGAAACAAAAGTCCCTACTTAGGACTTTTTATATGATTTCCAAATAAAATTAGGCTAACTGGCAATACATAGTCATAGAAATTAAATGATTGGATTGAAAAAAAAGACATTTTATTACTCTATATCTTTACGTATCTTTATTTTTCAATAAATCTAGGTGTCTTAAATAAGAAATTGGTTCAGGCTTCTCTGGAGTTTTTAAAAGTCCTCTTTAAAAATGGGGAGAAAGGAAGAAGTCTCCTCGACTTACAGCTATGGAATGTGAAGCAAAACCAACATGAATATACTTAATGCTATGCAGTATGTGAAACGATTAGGTGTGAGTCTTTTTTTTTTTTTTTAAGAAGGAGAGATTTGACAATAAGCTTTGCCTTCAAAAATTCATAGTCATCTAATTGCATACAGGCCATGAATTGAGTTCTAGGTACTATGATAGAAAGTCTTTCTGGGTCAAGAACAGTGCAGGCAAAAGGGAGGTGGCTCAATTCCACACAGGAAGAAATTGTCAGAAAAGGCTTTATGGAGGAGATGAGCTACATTGAAATTGTCATGTATATAAAGAGCATTCTGGACTAAAGGAACAAACTGCATGTAGTCATGAAGGTATCATAAAGCATGATCTGGTTCATGATTTTAGGAATTTCCACAAGACTGCAGAAGGAGAGAGGAAGTGGACATTTAAAAAAGTGTCTTGTATATGAAATAAAGTTTGTAATTAATACTGTAAGCAACAAGGAGTTATTAGGCCTATAATACTTACCATGGAAATGTTTATACATGGATGAAATTAAGCTTATTTAAGTTCAAGGATGATTATGACTACTTATGTGGCTGGCTATTGATACTGAATGGAACCTATCCTATAAATATAGACGTGACAATTTTATACTAGTAATTAGTCTTTTCAGGAAGTCTTTGGTAAGAGTGGTGGGGCAAAACATTACTGGCAATATATTTTACACTTTCTTTCTACTTAAGCTCCAAAAGAACATGTCTTAGCTCTAGGAACTGATGAAAGGACTATGAAAATATTAAAATCATAACATTAGTTTGTAAATTTTCTTTAAAAATTGTGTAATTGGCCATGAGTTCTCCATAGGCTATTATCTAGTCAGTGATATTTCTGTAGGAGAATATGAACTTACTATTTCTTCCCCGAAGTATACAAGATTTAGTATGGAAAGACTGATGTGTCATTGAGTTAGAGTTACTATACTCATATATAAATTAGGCATAAGATAACCTCTGAGATTCCTTCCAGCTCTGAGATTGTGAGACACAGATGAGAATTCAAAAGAGCAAGCATTCCCAGTAGGAATCTGAGAAGTACCATTTCTTCCCCTGAAGCACTGTGACACTTTAATGTGAGAAATGCTATAGCTCATGCCACTGAATTTTAAAAAATGTAGTAGTGTTTTTAAAATCAGAAGAAGAAAAACATCCTCACCATGTAGACATATACTTAACTAGGAGAGAATATAGATACCTTTAATACTCCAGCTTACCATAAATAGTTGAATCACTTCTAGCTCAATTTCATATTACTAGTATTATGCCCACAAAAAAATGGTATAGGACATAAGAGAAACATGTGAAAATCACAGAAATGGCTATTAAAAGTAATCCCAAAAGAATGTCTCCTTGGAAGATACCCTAACTAGAAAAATCTGATACAAATAATTATGCTTACTTTTAAATATCAAGGACACAAATCGGCATATTTTCTAACAAACACTGGCATTGAAATTTGAAAACGCCATAAATTTTCCTCTCCTTAAAATAAATTATGCAACACAAAACATACTTAATGAAGTTGATACAATTGTTGCACAAATAAAGAGATTAAAAAAGAGTAGCTTAACATTTATTCAGGAACATTCACAACCATCCTAAGATTTTAGTTATTATGAGGAAACTGATGTGAAAATAATAGTAGAATAAAATAATAAAATCATGTCAATGCTAGTATTTGGTTATAGGAAAAATCACATATGTAAACAATATAAACATATATACATATGCATTTTTTCATACATCTATACCTATAAAGAATATTAGAAAAAGAAATCAGAAAAAAACTAAGATATGAAATAGAAAGATATTACAAAATGGTAAAAACTTTGTACATGTGAAATAAATACATGACTTTTTCCAGAATTCTTTCAGTGTCTTGTGATGAAATATGCAATTGATTAATATATTTTTAAAACAATTATTCATATACATATTTATAAATCGCAACTATCTGAATCTGAATATCTCTCTCTATATATACATATATATATAAAGTTATCCTTAATAAACAACTTTCTTATAATAAGTATTTCTTCCTAAGAAAGAAAAATATATAAATATCTGTTTTAAAAGATATTTAGAATTACAGAATTCCACATCTGAGAGGATGGAGTAGTTACACTTTCTCCTTTTCTTCTTCTTAAATACAACTAAAATGTCCACATTTCAATAGAAAATCAGTTGCTATACAAAGAAACAGAAAGAGGAGCCTGGGTGGATCAGTCAGTTGAGCCTCTGACTTCAGCTCAGGTCATGATCTCACATTCATGGGTTCAGGACTCACATGAGGTTCTGTGCTGACAGCTCAGAGCCTGGAGCCTGCTTTGGATTCTGTGTCTCCCTCTTTCTCTGCCCCTCTCCTGCTTGAACTCTGTCTCTCAAAAAATAAAATAAAATGTCAAGAACCAGGAAGATCTCTAACTGAATAAAAAGAGACAATCAATAAATGCCAATACCAATAGGAAAACGGTTTTAGAATTATCTTAAAAAGAATTTAAAACAGCCATGATAAAAATGTTTCAACAAGTAATTATGATAATTCTTGAAATAATTCTTTTAAAGCCTCAGTTGGGGTGTCTAGGTGGTTCAGGCAGTTAAGAGTCCAACTCTTGCAGGTCTCAACCTCATGGCCCTGAAATAGAGCACCACATTGGGCTTAGTAAAGAAATAGAAGATATAAACAAGAGTCAATTGGAATTTTTAGAAGTGAAAAATACAACAATCTAAAAAGCTCAGTGGATGGGCTCAACAGCAGAATGAAAAAGGCAAAGGAAAGAAACTTGGAAATAGGACAACGAAAAATACTCAGTCTCAACAACAGAAACAAAATAGAATGAAAAGAAAGAAACAAACAAACAAACAGTCAGGGGACCTATGAAATTAAAACAAAAGATTTAACATTCCTGTGATCAGAATCCCAGGAGGAGAGGATGTGGATGAAAAAGTACACAAAGAAATAATGGCTGATAATGTCCTGGATTTAGCAAGAGAAAAACCTACGGACTGAAGAAACTGAGTAAACCACAAACAGGTTAAAGTCAAAGAAGTGCATGCCAAGAAACGTAATTATATTTCTCAACATTAAAGACAAACAAAGAAAAAAATTTGAAAGAGGCTAAAGAGAAACAAAATCTTACCCTATAGGGTAAAAACAATTAGAAACACGGTAGTAGTAGTCACAAAGAAGTGGCACAATATTTGTCAAAAGTTAAAGGAAAAGAACTATTAATAAAGAATCTTATGTCCACCAAAAGCAACCTTTAAGAATGAAGTGAAAATCATGACATTCTCAAAACAAGGAAAAAAGGAAATTTATTGTCAGCAGATGTACCCTACAACAATGGATAGAAGAAGCTCTCTAAACAGTAGGAATACAATAAAAGAAAGAATCTTGGAACGTGAAGAAAGAAGAAAGAACACAATAAAAAATATATAGGTAAATAAAATAGGCTTCCACTTCAACAGCCTAAAAAAAGGATTAGAACTAACTCAAAGCAAGCAGAAAGAAGAAAATAATAAATACAACATAGCAATCAATGAAATTGAAAACATAAAAACAGAAAAAAGTCAACATAACAAAGAGATGGTTCTTTTAAAAACTTAGTAAAATTGACAAACCATTAGTAAGACTGAAGAAAAAAGAGAGAAGATATGAATGACAAATATCATGAATGAAACATGAGCTATCACTATAGGCCCTGCAGACATGAAAAGGGCTAATAAGAAAGTACTATGAACAATTTTGCACACATACATTTGACAAGTTAGATGAAATCGACAAATTCCCTGAAAAGCACAAATCAAACAGAAACCAAACACACAATCTCTATTATTTTTTACAAATACCTATGCATCTACAATTCTAAAAATTAAGTTTAGACAAAAACAAACAAATTAGGAAAAATCATGAACCAAAAAATAAATAAAAACACCACAGGAAATATTTATTTACACAAAGCTGAATTCCTTGAGATCACTATCTATTTACATAGCAGCACCATTTCAAAGTCTGGTTTGCTCCTTTTCTGAATAAGGGCTGTGAACATTGCTTGGGCATGATGGTGTTGAGAGACTGTCCTTAACAAGATTTTAGGACAATATCATGTCATGTCATGTCATGTCATATATCATATCATATCATATCATACCACATCATATCATAAGCAGTAAAGGGATACTTCAGATGATTGCACTGGTATGAAAGGCTGTATGTTGTAGGTATAGGATAAGTCTCTACAACGAAACAGACTCAAAGAGTGTAGGTGGTAATAATAACTACATGTTGGGCCCCTAGAATGCACTAGGCTTTACATAATTTGTCTCAAAATGTCTAGAACATTCCTGCATGGTAGATTTTTTTAAATGCCTTTTTAACAGATGTGATAACTATGGTAAAATTAACTAACTAACTAACTAACTAATTAATTAATTAATTAAAAAACCTTAGTTAACACCCCAAACTGCAGAGCTAGTAAGTACTACAAGGATTTTAAGTTATGTGTTTACAGTCTAAACACACTATATTTAATACTATATTCCAGCCATAGAGAAAAGAATATAATCTGAAATAGTATTTGAGCAAAGAATAAATTTTGGTCCCGGAGTTTCGTGATGGACGCTGCAGTTCCAAACATCATATGTTTATCCAGAAACTAGAAGGAAAGGGGCATGCATGGAAGGGGGACGGTAAACGTGTCTACTGCCAACCACATCTATTTCTCTTCTTTTTTTTTTCTATTTTTTTTAATGTTTATTTTTGAGAAAGAGAGACAGAGAGAGAGAGTGCAAATGGGAGAGAGGGAGACACAGAATCCGAAGCAGGCTCCACGCTCCGAGCTGTCAGAACAGAGCCCAATACGGGGTTCGAATCCACAAACTACGAGATCATGACCTGAGCTGAAGTTGAATGCTTCACCGACTGAGCCACTCAGGTGCCCCATTCCTCTTCTTTTTTTAACCATGAAAGCAAAAGCTCCAAAGACGTCCCCTTGTGTCTCATCATCTAAAATTGCCTTACCTGATAATCTCTAGCTAAACAGGTGGTTAAAAATGTGAGAATCTGGCTTTCCCATCTTCCATAGTAGAGGCAGAAAAAGAAAAAGGGTTTTAAGCATTGATGGTGGGTGAAGAAACCTGTAAGGTTGGCCACAGAATATTAATGTTTCAGATCTGGTAGGGAAAGATGGTAAGAATAAAGTGTCTAGGTTAGCAAGAGAAACAACTTCAGCGAAATAACCATGGGAGAGTTATAAAATAGTATAGGACAAAGCCCATTAAATAGTTACATTTTACTCTTTACCTTCAGATATCTAAAAGGAAAGTCAACGTTGAGCTGAAAATGTGTTCTTACTATAACAAATTGTTATGCTTGTTTAAGTTTAACTAGGAAAAGAAAGGTCATTTTGTTTGTTCCACTGTTCATAATGTGAGCTGTGAAAGTAAGCCAAAATAGCCATTTAAAGGGGAATTTGATAACTAGTTTATATAACATATCATAAACAAAATTTCCTACCGCAGCTGGTAAAGAAAATGATAGGTAAAGAACAAAGCAAATACTCGCCGGGGTTATGCAAAGCCTTTCTGTTTTTTTTTTTTTAAACTTCATGAGTATTTAACTCAAGCAGTTAAAGAATAATCTAAATAAGTGAATAGGGTAAGATAAAGGAGATCTTTTCCTTTGTCAAATTAATTTTCCTAATTTTGGGTGAGTCAGTTCTTAGAATTTCAACATATCTATGACTACATATGCAAAAGTAAATGTGAAAATATAAAACAATGCAGTTTAAGACTCCCTTCAAATATTTTATATTTATTATTGATTCGGCATTCATAGAGTTTTGGAATATCTTTACATTTTTTAAAATGTTTTATTTACTTTTGAGAGAGACAGAGAGTGAATGGGGGAGGGGCAGAGACAGAGAGACACAAAATTCGAAAGCAGGCTCCAGACACTGAGCTGGCAGCACAGAGCCTGACGTGGGGTTCGAACTTATGAACCATGAGACTATGACCTGAGCTAAAGCTGGAGGCTTAACCGACTGAGCCACCCAGGCACTCCTGGAATATCTTTAAATAACATGAAAATAATATTATGACAAGAAAAAAATATGTTTGAGATCTGAGGATTCTGTGTTGAAATTCCTGCTCCAGGACTCACTAGTTAAAGACCTTAAAAACACTTAACTAACAAAATATGTAAGATTTCAATGAGTGAATATGTAAAATATCCAGGACATATTAATTCCCTTTTCTCTAAATACTACAATGTGCTGTGATTTAGACAAACACACAAGTCCATAACGAGAAGCCTGCTTCTCAAACTGGCTTTTTCAGCAACTAAACAAAATAGTTTGTTTCTTCCTTTTAAATTTTTAAATCACACATTTATTTTAAATTAGAATATAGATTTTGCTACTGTAGTACTGAGACCAGAAATGTCAATGGCTTAATTAATAAATCACACATTTATTTTAAATTAGAATATAGATTTTGCTACTGTAGTACTGAGACCAAAAATGTCAATGGCTTAAACAAGATGGAAGCCTATTTGTCTAACACGAAAGCTTGGAATTAGGTGGTCTAGGACTGATGTAGGCTCCCCGATTAAGGGATCCAGGCTCCATTTTCTTTGCTGCAATACTTCATCTTCATGGTCCTAGTTGGTTCATCTGTCGCTCCCTTGTTATTATGGTAGCCAGTCTGAGAAAAAAGCCAGGGAAGGAGAGACTCTATCCTTCTTTGAAGAACATGATCAGAAATGTGCACATACCACTTCCACCGACACGCCACTGGCTGTTAGTTAGATGGCTGCGGCTTAGTTCCAAGGGAACCAGGAAGTGCAATATTTACCTGGGCCAGCATGTGTCCAGATACAAGTTATATTATCACATAATAAAGGAAAATGAAATTCTGGGGGAACAAATAGCATTTTGTGCCATCTCCATCAGTCATGCATAAACATAAAAATTTATGTAAAAGCAATCGGATAAAGTTTTTTTTTAAAAAAACACTTTTCTAGAAGTTTTATAGAAGCTTGATTACACTGAATTTCTCAGTCTGACTCTCCTGCACATAATGTCAAAAAGTCTCAAAGCTTTAGTTTGACTAAACCTGAACAGATTAATAAAAGACATTAATAATTAATTACTAGATATATTTAATGACATTAGACTATTGAATGGCACTAATAGATTTGTTAATAGACATCTTTAGGATTAGGACCATAAGATTAAGCAAAGAAAAAAACCGAAGTTTATCTATTGGAGGCATTAGAAAGCACAGTCATAAGAATCTTGACTTTAATCACCCTTCCTTCCTTTTAGCAACCATTTTGTAACAGCTTACTGTTAATTAGGTAATAAGACAGCAATTTAAAAACAAATATAGCACTAACATAGTCAAAGAAATGTCTTTCAACCGAGCCTCCTCTAAATGATGCCATGATTTCCTACATTTTTGAAACTATTTTTTTTGCATTGTTTTAGGGGCTAGTTCCCAATGTAGACAATTAGAATTGGTCTCATCATCTTATCTTCACTTGGTTTCTTCCTTTGTTGTCCTTCCCTTTCTTCTCCTGCTTTTTCTGTTTCAGTCAGAAACAGCATCACTTCAGCCAACAGTCCACTACCCAGAGCTCTGAAAAAGGGGTGTGCCTGTGCTACGGGGGAGCTTCTGGCTGCTGGAACCAGAGGCTCTTGCTACCTGCATCGCTGGAGGTTGGGTGGGGAACTTAATGTACAAAATGCTTTCACCTTCTCATTCTTTCACGGGACAAAATAGGTATTCAGTGGCTATGTGTCTGGTAGTGTATTTGGCTCTGGAGATTCAACAGGGGACCAAACAGACAATATCTCTCCCCTAATTGACTTTGGAGTCTAATGAAAGGCAGATATTAATTTGACACTGCATCACACACATAGATGCCAAATTAGAATGTGGTCTTTGTCATAAAGAGATACATAGGGAGATGTGCAAGGTCAAGGGAGGCTTCACTGAGGGGGTGATGCTGGAATTAAAATCTGGGAGATGAGTTAGAATTAACTAGGGGAAAACAGTAAGGGAAAAGGAGATTGGAAAAGTGTTTCCAGGAGACTGGGGGGAAAAGCATATATAAAGGCCCTGTGGGACATAAAAGCCCAGGAACTGAAAGCTGGTCAGGAATGGAGAGTGAGATAAAGCTGGAGAAAAAGAGAGGGGACAGTGTCTACAGAGCCATATTGTCCATGTTAAAGATTTTCTTTCTTTTTTTTTTTTTTTAATCTCTACTACAGTTGGAATCTATTGAAGAGTTTGAGCAGGAACATTACCTTCTGAGATCTTTGAAAAAAACTCTCACAGTTTGGACTTGGGATAAGTAGGTTGTGTGCAAGAACACATGGTAGGGGACCAGGTGGGAGCCCACGGTAGTTTAGGCACAAGGGAAAGCAGGGGACTGAAGTGTGAGAACGGAAGCGATGTGGAGAGGGACAAGCAATATTTAGGAAGTAAGACTGATACAGCTTAATGATGGATTAAACTTGTTGGGAGAGACAACAGAAGGTATCAGGGGAACTCTGATGTTTCTGGCTTTTCAGCTGGATTGAGGATGATGTCTATCCCAAGGTAGAAAGATTGAGACTTAAAGAAAAACCATATTTGGATTTGATCTCATAAGTTAAGGAGATAATCTGCCAAGGGAATATTTATCCAGAAAGGAAGACAGTCTAAGAATCGAAACACTGAAACTGAAACTTCATTTTCTAGATCACAGAAAGAAGAGATGGCAAAGGATATTGAGAAGGAAAGGGTAAGGAAGTAGGAGGAAAACCAGATAGATATGGCTTCATGAAGACTAAAGGTGGGGGGAAACATCAAGAAAGTGAGTTTGGTAAATGGTGTCATTTGCTACTGAAACTCACGTTAAACTGAACAAGAAAAATATCCACTGGGTGTGTTGTGTGGGACTTTAGGAAAACTGGTGTACTTTATTGGTCTGTGTGCTGCTACTTAAGGAAATAAGATTGATTGCTAAATGGCTGATGGGGGGGGATGTAGTGGATTGGGGGTCAGGATCCTTAGAAGTTGAATTTTCCTTGCCAAAGATTTCTTTTACTTCATCTCATGTGTCTTGATGCTGTTTACCATAGAAGCATAGTTCCGGAATGCTAAACACAATGTAGAGCTCCCAGGTTACATATTTACTTTATTTCTTTATCTTACTGTTGATGCTCTATTATTAGCAAAGAGGCCTGCAGAATGCATAACCACTTTTAAAAAATGCAAACAAACATTTTTGCCACCAGGATTTTTCAGTCTTCTAATTGTCAAAGGGTTATTGATGATTTGGGATTCATTCCAGAGGCAGATTCTCTAATTTTCTCTAATTATCTTGTTATGAATAATAGCTATGGAGGAACGTTGTAAACTGTGTTTGACTTGTGCTTTGTTTTCTGGATTGTTTGGAAATATTTCTTATGGTTGAAGATCTGAAATCTCTGAAGAGCTCGGTCGTAAAGCAGAAGGTTGCATGTGTATGAGATCAGTTACAGGCAGCACTCACACGGCCACAGAGGCATCCTCTGCAGAGGGCAGTCCAAGCCACCCCAGTGACAAGAGGAGACGGGAATGTAAGAAGCGACAGAGGTACTTCGTTGGGGAGAAATAAATAATGGAGGGAGTATTTCTTTCCACTGTGTGAGCAGAAACCATAAATTAAAATATTATTAATAAACTATATACTAAACAGTAGTTAAACATAAGCTAAAATGAATGGGGCCAACGTGGACTGAGATGGCTTATAAGATAGAGAACTACAAAGAACTGAAAGTATGGTTGTGTTAATGGCTAAGTAACTGCACTCAGAAATATTTATTTTTCCCCCTACCTCAGCTGCTATGTCTGCTGGTAAAGTTAACCGATTTGATTTTTCCTAAATAAGCGGATGAGGGTACCAAGCGGTCTGTTCCTGTTTGACTCAACGGGGGGTCCCAGGGGTGAGTATTACTGTTGAAGCCTGAACTACTCTAATAAGGCATCATTAACCACTGCTTAATCGTTACCACAAGTGGAGACATGGCACAAAGGAAATGCCACTTATTGGATCAGTAAAATATCAAGCTTCGATAGATATGCCGTCTTCTTAGTGATCCATTCTAATTAGGGGCATAAACAAATGAAAATGAATCTAGAAATAAATGTCCAAACTGAATTTTATTTTTTCTTTCCCTATTCATTTCAAAGATCTCATCAGAAATATGAAACAAGTAATAAAAGTGATAAAAGACACATGAAATTCAAATCACTTCCTTCTTGGCAGGGAGAATTAGGAAAAAGTGAAATGAAGGCTACACGGAGAACCCACATATTTGCAAGTCAATTCTCTGATAAGAGTGGTGATAATGCCTAATTTATGTATTTGTTTTCTTGGCATAAAGTTATAGAATATGTGAGTCGGAAGTGGCCTTGAAGATCATATATTCTAGCTTCGTCTATTGTACACATGAGGAAATTTCTTTCACACTAAGGAAAATGCGTTCTCATGAAGTGATTGTTGATTCAGTTAAAGAATCTAATTCCTGCTCCTGCCCCTAGAACTAATTCTCCTGTGCTGTGCTGCCACTTTCCTGGAAAGGAAAAGAAAAGAAAATATGCAGCCTTTTGAAAGGGAGATAAGATGTTAGGCATTTTTTGAGTAGCAAACATTTCCTTAATACTCAGAAGAAAGGAAGCCTGGAATCTGGAATCATATAGTTGTTAAAAGTGTGTAATGAACTGCTTATCAGCATACAGTTCATACTGAGACAGAATGTGAAGAAAAGCTTCAACCATAAATTTGTCATTTTTCTAGTATCATGGGCCCCTGAGAGTTCTTCACTTTGGTAGGTATCAGATTCACTTATTCAATTTGAGAAATAAGTAACAGTGTACTTTAAGAGGACAGTTTTCATTCTCCATCTCATCATTTATAGTCCTATGCTATAGTTCTCCACTTATTTTTTCAAAGAGCACTAGAAGAAAAAGAAAGCACTTGTGTTTTTCTCATTTGTGTCTCATGGTGTCTCATGTGTCAGGAACTAATTGTGTGAAAGTAACTGGGTATGCAAAGATGAAAAACACAATGCCCATGCCTTAAAGAAAGGGGAAGGGAGGAATAGCAGAATATGTGCTAAGAGGGAGCAATCCTGTGGGGGGTAAAACAATAGGAAACATGGAAAGAATTAAGAAGACATGGAGAGGATGCTGCGGTAAGAGCCCATGTGCGGCAAGATTTGTGACTCTGCAGACTTGTGTGCCATTCAGGGGAGTGTGGACCTTATCCAGTGACTCACAGAAAGTCTGAAGTAAAGGAGTGTCTTAGAGAACATGAAGTGTTATGATGAAGTATAGTTTAGAGACCAGATGCATTTGCACCCCTTATCAACAGGAGCTGACGAAAAGAGGAAGGAAGGCATTCACTAGCCTTTCCAGGGAGACAAGGACCTAAAAATAATTACTGAAAGGCCCAAGGAAGAATCTCCTGAAGAATTCTTTAATGAAGACACCTGCTAATACTTGAATTTAACCTTGTGAAAAAACTAACCTTTAAGAGAACTATTCATAACTAGGAAGTTCCTCATTATATTAGAGATTCCTACGTCTTCCCTTCATCTCCCTCATCCCAACAGTAGCTGGCTTCATACTGTATTAACTATTTGCAGGCAGCAAACCGAAGATTGAATCATATATACAACCTAATAAAAACTGGAAATTAGGGGTGCCTGGGTGGCTCAGTCAGTTAAGCGTCTCACTTCGGCTCAGGTCATGATCTCACGGTTTGTGGGTTTGAGCCCCGCATCGGGCTCTGTGATGACAGCTAGCTCAGAGCCTGGAGCCTGCTTCAGATTCTGTGTCTCCCTCTCTCTGACCCTCCCCTGCTCACACTGTCTCTCTCTTTCTCTCAGAAATAAATAAAAACATTTAAAAAAAACCTTAAAAAACTGGAAATGAAGTGTACCTAACATAAAGACGAAAATAAGATTTCAATAAATATAAAGCAAACCATGCAAAATGATCAACACATTTGGTAAAAGATGTTTTACCAACAAGAAATACACCTAAGGAGAGCTATTTGGTATCATTTCAAAACCTCTTTTAATGAATACGATGTAACGCTTTGATCAATAATTGCTATGTTCTTTTAGCATTTTGACCTAATTTGGTTTCTTACATAGTATCTAGTTGTTCTTATGAGAAGTTAACTTTAGGGTTGTCTCCAGACTCTTCTGTATATAGGATGAATCTCAAAGGTTTTAATTATCTCAGTTAAATAGGAGTTACTAGTATTTCTAACACTAGCACTTGAATTCTAATTATCTTCCCAAGGTGGGCTTTGGATTTTTTTCAGTTTTGTTCCATTCAGTCCCTCTTCAACCTGTTGTTTTGGGCCATGCTCTGGAAACTGCACCTTTATGAAGCTACATGCTGGGATTTAATATCTACCCAAAAAAGATGAAATGATTTAGGAAGCAGTTACATAATTAAGCTGATTTAGGTATTCAAAATTTAAGGGACATCATTATAAATAAACTAAGTAAATCAAATTCCTTATCATTTCTTTTCTCAAATTCACATAATGGTCATTTTGCTATATGCCCAACAGCTTTTAAATGATAGTATAATGTCTTCTATTATAAATTCTAGGATTACTGAAAAATAAAACCCACAGATTTCTTATTATTATTTCTTTCCTCAAATTCACAGAATGTTCACATTATTACATGCCTAATAGCTTTTAAATGATTACTGGAAGTACCTTACTACTAATGTGTAGGATTACTTAAATCACATCTGCTATTAAAATTTACAGGAAAACTCAGGATGGCTCTTACAATATTCCACTTTGGCTAAGTAGATAAGACACTGAAAAAAAAGAAATCTGCTGGTATATGTTCTTACAAATACGCAGTGAATAAAATAAAACTCCAGTGAATAAAATTACAATGCATATTGTTCTTTGAATAGAGATGGTCAGTGGACTATTTGCAAAATACTCAAATTTCTTAATTTAGTGACCGAGTAGTGAGTATATGAAAAAAAACAATTAATGTAATAGTCTAGGCTGTATTGGAAAAGCACAGCTTTTTGCACAATTAACAAAAATATGACCTACTTGGGAACAAAGCCAAACATCAAAAGGGAAATCCAAATGGCTCTAAGGGGAGGCACAGGGTGGGCTGGGCCACCTCCCCTGAGGCCAAACAACCCTAAATCATACCAAGGAAATGATCCTCTATTTCTTTCTTCTTCATAAGGGAGGATTCTGCCTTTCACTATCTCTGTGAATTCATAAAAGGGATAACTCATGTTATCAGTGTACTGGAGAACTCCATGTCATATGTCGTCTAAGATTTGATGGAGGTTGACTGATGTAGCCTTGTCCTTCCTTCAGGCCTGGGGTAGTACACTTCGGTCTAGTCCAAAATCTCTAACTCAGAATTTGATCCAATTCCACACAGGTATTGGTCCCCTGACTACGGTAGCAAAACTTGTAAGTGGGTCTTAAATTGTATAGATTAAACGTTCAGTGTCTCTTCTTACCGTGCTGTGGTCTGCTGTCTCCAAGACTGAATAATTCTTCCTCTCGGTACTCACTCAGGTTCAAAGTGGCTCTCTCCAGACAGGGAAAGCCTGAATCAAGCTGTGGCTGTCTAGCAACCTTCCTTTCGCTAAGCCACCAGGAATAGGTAAAGAGGAGAATCCTAAAATCTAACCATAATCCTTTCTCAACTCTCATTTCTGAGGCTGAGGGTGAAAAGGAAATAGTATTTTCCAGTTATCTGAAAACAGTGCAAAATGGTTTTTATTCACTCAAAGATGTAGAAGAAACCATGACTTTGCAGATTACAGCATTCTGAAAAACTATCCAAGAGTCATCAATTATGATTTTCTTGTGTACAAAACGATTTTCCTCCCCAAAGGCAAAAACACACAAATATACATTTGGAGGGTTACTTTACTTCTATGCTGACTGAAAGACTGATAATGAAATATATCACTTTTATTAACCTTTTTGTAATGAACAGAAGTTTTAAAGTGGAAGTTAGGTAGACTTGTCACAATAAAATGAAACAATCCACATTTCGAAACTTGTCACAATAAAATGAAACAGTTCATATTTCAAGCTATTACTTTTGCTCTTGCTTTGCAATTACAATATAGACATTTTATCAAATGTCCTTAGACTCGCCAGTTTGACAAATGGCATTTTACTCCCTGTCCTTCTCTAAGACATTTTTACCTTTGCCATTGTTCTAATACAAAAAATGTGTCACACATAAATAACAAAACCACCAGTTCCAAACTAGTTTAAACATATAAGGCTTCATGACAACTTGCCAACCACACCACACGATCATTGATGGTTTTGTTACAGAGTGTTTTGTGGTAACTTTGAAGATCTCGCTGTTCAGCTATCTCCTTTTCACCTTACTCTCTCTATCCATTGCCCAAAACCCAAGGCAATTAATATAGTTATAATCTAATTATCAAGTACTATAAAAAGAAATGACATTTATTTCACTCTGAAAAGTTGATGGAATAAGCACATGAAAGATAAATGTTCCACACTAAACAAGCTTTTCCTCTATTGAAAGTGGGTCAGGTAACAAAAAAGAATAAATAGATAAAATACTGAAATTAAACCAATGGCTTAAGATGAATCAAATGCAGTTGTTCCATTCTACATCCATGAGGACGTTGGCAGCATCTACATTCACTGGAGAATGTCTTAAAGCAGGGCCTTCTGAGAAGACTAGAAACTCCTCATCAAGTCCTCATTGTTCAGTAATGCTTTGTCACACTGCAGAAAGAACCTGGGGCTTGAAAATGCCTCTTTGCATACTTCCCTGAACATTTCAGCAGTTCTGGAATTCCTAATAAACACTGTCAGTTTAAAGCAGTAATTTTTGCCATCAGGTAACAGTAATAAATGAAACTAAGAAAAATATACACCGGGTTTGGAAGTTTCCATGTGAAAAATAACAATTCCTTAGATTAATGCCGTATGCTCTCTTTTGGGAGTGTTCTCGGTTGGTCTGACTCCTTAACTTCAAAGCATCAGATGATCGGACTTTTCCTTTGTACTGTCTTCATCTGGATAGAGAGGTTATTCATTTCTTAAGAGTTCTCTTTAATCCTTCTGTCTTTCTTTATCTGTTCTGTAACAGCTTTAAAATGAGTCCATCACAGAAGCCATTTTGTAATGGACAACCTGTCTCCCAGTGACATTATCTGGAATGGCAAACTAATTCATCTGCATCTCTGCACCACAGAAGTCAGTTTCTTCCCTTCCTATCAATCCGTAACTCATTCTTACTCAACCAATCTTCAGACTTTATGGCAAAGCACACATTCTGTTATCCAACATTGGCTCTTCAGCTTACTGTTAACTTCATGCAAATATCTACTTACCTGGCACACACCATCTCCTGGACCAGCCACTCCCAATAGGCAGTCCACAGGCTTTGCTGGTGTAGAGTACTTAATCTCTGTTGTGGCCTTGATGACTCCATCACAGTAGACATGGACATTGACAGACCCAGCAGGAAAATCTATAAATGCAAACAAGAGTTAGGAGCTGAGTATATAATGCATGTACCATATTATTACATCTTTCACAGAATATGAAGAAATCTTTAAGAATTCATAACAACTTTACTAACTTCTGGTACTAAATGTTTTCTTTGTATCCTGAGTATCCACAGAATATAGTGTACAATTTTAGACTTAATGAAATAAAACCTTACAGAATCTGAACACATGTTAAAATTATGGTAAAAGCAAAGTCCTAAATATTTTCTCCCTACTACTAGCCCTCTTTTTTGGAATAATCTGTAATTGTCTTTACATAATCCTTTAGAATTTAAGACCGTGTAATCATTCATTAAAAGTTGTGTATCTGTTAATAATCTCATGAAGAAAATTCTTAATTATAGACAAATTTTCAAAATTGTACTTGGAAAAAGAAAGAGTAGAATCGATTGAAATTATAGAACTTTTATGCAATGAGTTACAGTAAAAAACTCTTGGGAAGGTAAGGTTTAATATCCTGCTATTTAAGTACTATTTATACTATACATTTATCAAAACCCTTTCTGCGGACAAGTTCTTAAAGTGACTGATATACTGCCTGGTGAATTCTGCATTAACACACCAACAGAGTTAAAGTTTCCTAAGAATGTTGGGCTCACTATGAAAGAGTATCAATAAATAATCATTTCAGTAAAAAAAAAAGTTATTTTGCTTTATTGTAACAAAAGTAAACAAAATTGAGCCTTTAAATCTATTTACAGAACATACTCTAAAGACTTTGACTATCTATCGTGGAGATATTTCTCAAAATGGTCCTGGAAAATTGTCACCCAGACAGCTGGGGTTTGGAATATAAGTCATTAAGCACAAGACCAAAAAATCTTATTCCTGATGAGGTTTTGAATATTTAAGAGTTTCTGAAATTAAGCATTAATTTTACTTTATCTCCTAAAGAGATTAAAGGGCCTCTTACAATTTTGTTTAGAGAGATTTAAAGCCAACAAAAGCAATCTTAAGCATAACTAGATCAAGAGGCTGCAATGTTCTCTTCCCATATTGTTTGACTGAACATCTTACTTGTATTATAAAGAAACTATGTGTATGAAAGTTCTCTCTTCCCAAAGTAAGTATCCATCCAGTAGATAATGTAAGAGAAACTCCAATGAAACCTGAAAGTGATAACATATATCTCATCAGCTAAAGTTGTACACATAATGGTAAAGAGGGTGCTGGAGTTACTGAAGTCAAATGAAATCAATTTTGGTAGATTTCAGGAAGATGATTTTCAAAGAAGATACTGATTTTGTCAGTCAGAAAGAAAGATTAGAGTTTACAATGGGGTGTTAACCTTCTGAAAGAAAGTCAAATGACGAATCATGAGAAATACATGATAAGAAGATTTGCTTGGTAGTTCTTTGATATAGGATACTTAAAATATTCTAATTTTTTTAAACTCTAACATGAAAGCAAATGAACTGATTTATTCTTGGCATCTTGTGCCATTAGTTCTATTGATTTTAGAATAATCTTCCCAAGAGACAGATGTCCTTTGAAGTACTGTCTTTGCTGTATACATTTTCTTATCTATTGAATGTCAGTTATTAAATCAAGACCTTGAAGGATTCCTTATGGATTCATCTGATTGGGAGACCTTCCTTAAATATGTATTATTGAAGTGGCCTTTCATCAATAGCATCCTGTACTACCTGAGCATTATTTTACTTTGACTCTGGTCGTTATGATATCTACATTTTATAGCTCTTTAATAAAAATACAGCTAATTAATTTAAGGACTCAGAAGAGAAAGAAAGTGAATCCTGCTGTTTACTATCAGCAGAACATTTAACACTTGAAGTACACACAAATACAGGTCATAGATCACCAAATCAAGTACTGGAGTCAGCTGTGAAGGGGAAAAAAAGGTTTATAATGGAAGAAGATGGAACTTCTTGTCATATCAAACATAGATAGACAAGAAAGTAAACTTACAGAGGAACAAAGGAATTTAAAGCAATTCCTTTAAAAGAGGAATTTTATTCAAATTTCACAGCTTGTCATTCAATAGTCTTTGTCAACCTGCACTGTCTCTTTGATTTAAGTGGTCTGTCCTTCCAGATAAGGGACTGAAGCAATCTATGGAAAATATAAGGTATTTTTGAATAGGCAGAACTACATTCACTTGTTCTAGAAAAATACATACTGCACAAATCCAACAATTAAAGAGATTTTCTTTCTGTATTTCCACGGCCTGAGAAGCTATGTTCCTTTATGAACCAATTTTTGCTCTGTATCACATGGTAAACCTTAAATGAACCTACCTAATGTTTCTGTGGGAACTGAAATCAATATGGCTTTCTTTTGATTAGAATATTACTGTTAAATAAATATTGGTGGCTTTAAAACTTTGGCCATGCCTTAATATTGGTATACTTAATATATGTTAAAATTGTCCTCCTCAATTATGATGTTTAGAAAAATTTCTTATCAATTGTTGTTATTTTTCTAAGCAGGTTCAGCATAATATCTGGCACATCCTAAAGTATTTTTCATGCTCTTTTAATTAAATACGAAGTTATAATTTACATTAACCAGAACAGTTTCTTAATTAATAAAGAGATTCTATATCTTTGTAGATATTTTTACTTTCCTCCCAACTTTTAATTGGTTGTCCCCCTGCTGTGTAAAATATTTTTCCGGCTCTCCTGCAGGTACCAGAGGAATACCTCTTCCTTCTACGTAAACATTAGTTAATATTTCTAGTTTAAAGACTTCACATGTATTTTTATAACTTTTGGCATAAGTTGGGATTAATTCAAGTTCCTGGGTAACTTCAAATTTCTTTAGCACAAGACAGTTCCTGCCAGTGACAAACCTGTGGATTCCATTAGAAAGGTGTGTTTTTTTTTTTTTTAATGAAGTAATTGTAAGTGTATGAAGTTATATAGCTGAAAGGAAAAAGAACACAAAATTAGAGGATATTTTCTCAGATAAAAATGTGGAAGTATGTCAGAAGGGAGAGATGTCATTTAGAAAAAGAGCATTTAAGATTTCTTCACTGGTTAGCATAATTGTACTTTAACATAATTTTGGTTTTTTCTGAACTGCTACCAGGTTAGAGGGAAATATACATTTAAAAGAACATTAATAAGGCAAAGAGTTGGGCTGGGTAGTGAAAAATCTGAGAGTTCTGAGCACTGTAGGTAGGTCTTAGAGTATGTGACATGCTTTAATGTTGAGAGTATTATCTGTCTGTCTGTCTGTCTCTCTCTCTCTCTCTCACACACACTTAAAATGACTAAGAAGAAGTATCCAAAAAAAAAAATGAAGGGTTTGAAGGGGTACCATTCTTTAAAAGAGAATGCTAGTTGCCTATCTCAAAGGCTATTCTCTTCCTATATTAGAAAGAGAATCCTGATTTTTTTTTTTTCTTGCTGGGCACATTGCTATCCAACTAAAAAGACTAGATTTTCTGCTTTTCCTTCCAGCTAGATGTGACTTTGGGATTAAGTTCTGAATAATGTGATATCAGCAAATATGTCTTATGGAAACCTTTCCAGTTTAATGAGGCCTTCTTCTTTATCCCAGTGTTGTGTTGATAAACTGACTCTTCAAAAAGAAAATAAAAAAGACTTGGTTTATAGTTTTTATCAATGTGTGTGGTATACATACTCCACCATGGCTGATTTCAAGTAACCAAAGTGTGATGGACTGAATTGTGTCCCCCAAACCCTCAATTTGTATGCTGAAGCCCTAATCTCCAAGGTATTGAGAAATAAGGCCTTTAATAAGATAATTAAGGTTAAATTGAGGTCATAAGGGCATGGCCCTTATCTGATAGGGCTGGTATCCTTATAAAAAAAAAAAAAAAAAAGGAAGAGACACCAGAAGTGCAGATGCACAGAGAAAAGGCCATTTGAGGACAGAGCAAGAAGGTAGTCAACTACAAGCTAAGAAAAGAGGTCTTGCCAGAAACCCAAATTCTTGCCCGTTGATCTTAGGTTTCCAGCCTCCAGAAATGTGAAAAAATAAATTTCTGTTGTTTAAGCCACCCAGTTTGTGGTATTTTGTCATGGCAGCCAGAGAAGACTATTACACAAGATAATACCACTGAATATGAAATACAGAAGGGATGCACAGAATTGGCTTTCAGAATCCAATATGAGATGGTGCTAGCATTCACCAGATTGCTCAAAACTTGAGAGTGATAGTAAGGATCTTAGAAGCCATCTTGCTTCTGATGATTATGGCCATACTGTAGGGACTATGGGATGTTGACCAGAAATAAGTGTGCTCTGGGACAATACTGTAAAGCCACACCAGCGCTCAATACCAGCCATATTCAGTACCTGAAGCTCTGGGTATCACATAAGAGAATATTTATGGAGAACAAACCACATTTTGAGCCACATAACTAATTAAATCATGAGCCAGGTGATCAGAAATCAAATCACATGAGCCATTTTTCTACACTGGAGAGAGACTGAAAAGATGGAGACAGTCTCCTGGAACCTGTTGCATCAGTGATAGGGAAGCATCCCTGGTACGTTTCCATTTTACTTTTAGATCCTTCCATCTTAACTTGGTATTCAAAGAAGTACAGAAAATAATTTTATCTTATTTTATTTTATTTTTCTTGTTTGTGTCCCATCGGTTTATGAGCAGAAAATAATTTTAGAGACTTAAATCTGTATAGACTATTATTAGATGGTATGGGATACTGATTGAGATCTTTCCTGCTCCCTGGAAATGACCAATGAGTTCAGGGATTATATATATGAGATGATACAGAATTCTCCCTTGAACGTGATTCCTCAAGGATGAAGAGGGCACAAACAAATCTGGTGGCTTTCATATCAAGGGATATAAACTGGGGACCAGGAAAAAAGAGGGTATAATATGAGGAGTACAGTACTTAGAGAGAAGGACGGTTCCCTAAAATTCTTAAATGTTTTATCATATTCTATCCAGAAGCCGAGGGTGAGTTTGTCCAGAAAAGCCACTCCTTGTGTTTAAGGGAATTACTAGAGGGAGAGATTAACACTTTATTCCTCCATTGGACATCTTTTTAAGTGTTTGTTGTCTTACATCTCATCTCCCTTATTTCCAAATGTACTATAAGTGAGTATTTGGAATGTAATTACAAAACTTATTTTATCAACAAGGAAGCTGAGGCACAACTGAGACTTCTCTAAAGTTAACCAGTAAATGGCTCAATACAAAATAAAAGAGCTCCTTGGTCACTAAAGATTCTAGCCAAATCATTGGCCTTTAAGTGCATGCTGGACACTTTCTCTTATTCCATAACTGGTGTAGAGAAAAAAAGAACTCTATTGTACTGTGCTGTTCAGTGCTGTTCAATGGAACTTTCTAAGAGAATAGATATGTTCTAATGAAACACTTGAAATATGGGTAGTGCCACTGATGGAATTAATTCATTTTAAATTTCATTTAATTGTAATAAAGCTTAAATAATTAGTTGTGACTAGTGGCTACCATATTGGCCAGTGCAGCTACAAAGCATAGTTTCTCCACCTGCGTTTGTGACCCTCTAACGCATCATGACACCAGTTTAGTTGGTTTTGACTAGCACTGAAGAAAATGAAAACAAATAGAATTTCTATCTCTCTCTTTACATTACCCATATGTTCTTGCATGTTGTTCACTTTTCCATTATAATCCTTAACATATTAATCACAGTTATTTGAAATTGTCTGATAACTCCAACATTAATGTCACATCCAAACCTGGCCTAATATTTGCTTTATTTCTTTTGACTAAGGGGTTTTTTTTCTTACTTTTTGGAATGTCTTGTAATTTCTGGTTGAAACCCAGACATCGTGTGTTGGGTATAAGAATTGAGGAGGTAAGCATGCAGTGAAGAATTCATAAGAATCTGGATGGGAGGTGGGTTGTATTTCATGTCTGTTATAGCTGTAGATTCCAGAGGCTTCAAATTCCTCTATTCTCCTGGTTTCTGTCTGTCTTTCTTCTTGACTTTGTATTTCCCTAACTACTCCTCCTCAGAAAGATCCTGCATCTTGCAGTACTTCCAACAGTAACCTTCTGCCATTATAATGAAACCCTTTTATGGTGGTGGTCAGGTTGGGGGCAGGCAGAAGCATTCTGATCTTGTGATTAAGTCTTGGTCTTCAAGTGGGCTGGTGTCCCTAGGCTGTGATCTTCACAAGTAGGTGGTAGAGCTTTCCTCCCCCACCCTAAGTGAGTCAGAAAAGCTAGAAGGGGATTCAATGGATAGATGCCCTTCCTCAGTGAGGATAAGGCATTGGTAACATGGTTTCCCCTGGAAAATAGGCCTTTGTTATGGAGAATATATTGGGAGTGGTTCACCATGATTCTTCTTCTTCTGAACTGGAAGAGCCTCTCAAAGATCTTCCCCAGATCTTTACTATGTGAACCTGGTGGAGTTCCTGGAAGTGAATCCCACAAAATTATGGGTGCCTCCTAAGACTGTAGCCCCCAGGAGTTTCTTACTCTGGAGCCAGTCCACACTTCACCCCCAGCAATTCATCAAAATTACCATGTAATTGTGCCCACCAGTTTACAGCTCCAGTGACTTTTGTTCCAGCCAAGCAGATCTTGAATGTCACTGTCTTGATTTACCTTCTCCTTCAGGTTTTGGGATAGTAGTTTGCCCTGCAACCTTAGTTCTCTGATGAGGTCAAGAAAAGTCACTGATTTTCTGTTGGTTTAGCTCTATCTTATGGTAGGAAAAGAAGAGACAATTTCCAAGTTCTTCATATATCAGGGCTGAAACCATTAATCTAATGACCACTTTTAAAACCTCTGTTTTAAGTATATATTTCTGAATAGGTACTGAGTTATGATGTAAAATGTAGTTCTGGCTAAGGTTAAAAAATGTTAAGAAACAGTGGCATGAGACAGAAAAAAATAAGACTCTGGGGCCATTTCTGCTAAGGTATATCTCATCCTTATTTCCATATACATTCATGGACCCATCCTATGTATTGCTACATTTGGTAAAAGAAAAAAAAATCCCATTAATTTATAGAATATACTAATTGAAAATAAGAATTGGACAGGATAAATAGCATAACTGGTAAATAGTGGTTTATTTGTTTTTTACTACAAATTTGCTGTTCAACTACATGGGACAGTAAAATGGCCTGGTATATCTTAGAAAATATAGACTATTAGGTTCCTACTTTTCTGAAAAACATTTGAATTTTGACATAATTTATTCTTTGCACTACTCTTAGTGCTAGGTAAACTGAATATGTAATCTTAATATGAATAATTTTATATGCCACTTTGATTTACTATTTGGGAAATATTATCTAAGTACTTCTTAATTTGCAATATTGATTCTTTTGTAGCGATTTTAGTCTAACTAGATTTAAACTCAAAAACTAATTAGTTAGAAATTAATGTTAATTAAATCATTTAAAAATGTGGCATAAAGAAGTAGGGGGCTTTGGAAGAGAAAGAGAAGAGACAAAGTTCTTCCTCATCTACTTCTGCACACCTTCATCCATGACAGGAACCAGTGTCTGAAACGTTTATAAACACTTGGTGTATAGTCCCTCCTTTCTATAATTCAACTCTGACCCAGGCCATGCAAGCAAACCCATAGAGGAGACACACGCTTTGCATAGCGCAGTAGAAAAGGTGTGTAAGTGCTCTATAAAAGGGCTTCATAATAGCTACATTCCAAAAGAAAAAGAAAAGTTCAGGATGCATTGACACAGTACTTAATCTTAAATATTTTGACTACATTTCCAGATTCATAACAAGACTGTATACGTTTATACTTTAAATATTTTATAAAGTTTATATTTATGAAGTTTTATTAGATAATTTTATTCTCTGGCTGTAAAAAGATATCATAAATTCAAAAACCAAGTAGTCCTCCATTTGTATTAAAAATATTCAGAAATTAATCTATTAAACTTTGATTTAGGTACAATTGTGGTGGCAGGTGTGGCTATTCCATCTGGAATTTTAAATCTGATACGGCTTATCATAGTGCAAGCAAAGATGGATAATAAAATGGTTAACCTCATAAATTAAATAAGGAAAAGATGGAGGACTGTATATAGAAATGGTACTCTGATGATAAATAGTGAAAAAGAATCACATCTTCCAAAACAACCAAAAATATACTCAAGGACATGCCTCCCTCTTCCCAAAAAAAGTAAAAAGTTCATGAATGAAAGTCCAAAGGTTCATTAATCCTATTACAATAAAGCAAATTATTTTAGTTCCATATTTAATAGCTGATGTATATTATTAAAGTGCTCTCTGCTGACATATTTAAAAATATGTGATATTGCTGGTGGTCATTTCACCACATGGTACACAAGCTAATTTCGCATAATTTACACATTCATACTTTTGGGAATCCAGATTAATAATAACAACTTTGGGTATGTGAAAGCTAAACGCAGGAAACACCTGCAGAACAGTATTAGTTTCTGGAAGGAAGTGAAACCATTTATCATATTATTTATTGAAAGAAACTTAGGATGATGTCTTATATTTATTAGTGCATAAAAACATTTCTTACCTAAAGCTTCCATACACCAGACTGTCTTATTCCAACGGGTTGGCTGTGTTCTAACACATTTGCTATTTGATGTAAATTCAACCTCCACAGTATCACCAATGACTTCATCTCTTAAAATAATAAATATTTCACCAGGATTCTATAAGATAAAACATGTAGCCCAATGAGGACCTTGAAAAAGTCTACATTAACCAAAGAATCCACTATATTTAATAACGACAAAGTCTGCACAGGATAATTATGTCTTCTATCATGTCCTAGCTTTTCAACTATATTCAAAAATAAAATATGTAAATGTGATTCTCACCACATTTTAATTTTATCAACGTGGTGTCTACTGAATTCTCAATTTTTTTCCCCAACCCCATCTTTTGCAACTGAAGAAACAGTGAGGACACAGTTGCTTCCTTTTGCCCTTGACTCTTCCCTGTCTGGGAGGATCCCTGTCTCAGAGTAAGAAGCATCACCTACAGACCTCCAGGGAGCTGTCATTTGCTAACCAAAGCCTTTTTCCCCCTGAACCCTTTTACTTTGCCTTTCTAGAACTTGGTATGTTCATCTATAAATGACAGGACTGAATAGGTGTAGCTTTAAGATCTCTTAACATTTTAAATGTGAGTTTTCATGTCCGATGTTTTAAATATCCAATAGTTTTAAATCTTACCTAATAGGGATTCTCTGGTTACTCTTTATGTGTGATGAGTATCTGTGAAGGTTACTGAATTGACTAAAGGATTTAAATCTAAAAGTTTCAAGGTTTTATTAAGGTTGAAAAGCTAAATCTATGGACATAAACAAAAGGAGTTATTGAAAACCATTCTGGGGGAAAACTCTGGAAAAAAATAATTAAGGATAAAAAATTGACATTAATACAGAGAAAAAGAAGGACTAGATATTTGCTGAACATTTTTTTAATACTAGGAATTATTTTAAGCACTTTTTTAAAAATTTTATTTTATTTTTGAGAGAGAGATAGAGACAGCATGAGCAGGGGAGGGTCAGAGAGAGAGGGAGACACAGAATCTGAAGCAGGCTCCAGGCTCTGAGCTAGCTGTCAGCACAGAGCCCAACACAGGGCTCGAACCCACGAACTGTCAGATCATGACCTGAGCTGAAGTTGGACGCTTAACTGACTGAGCTACCCACGTGCCCCTTAAGCACTTTTAATATAAAGTTATTTCCTTTAATCCTAACCAAAACTTAAATACACACATACACACACTGAATCCAAAATGGAAGGCTGTTAGTTTTCTTTTAAGAACAAGGTAGCTAATACAGACAGTGACATTCTGAAGATTAACCAGAACTATCTAAATAAAAATCTGTACTCTCCTTTATGTTGTGCTGTTTAACCCTTCAGAATAACTAAAATGAAATATCATTTTTATGTTTATCTCAGGCATCACCTTCCAAATGCCTTCCTCAAAGTCAAACTAAATTTCAGTCCCTCACAAAACAAACAGAAACCTCATTTATATACTCTTATAAAATTGTGTTTACCCAAAAGTCATTAACTTCAAAGTTCTCTTATTTAAAAGTTATCTGTGTAAGCATAAATCACCTGCTGATAAAACTTACAACTTTAATGCTCTATACCAAAGGCTTTCTACAAATATATAAATATATTGATGTGGGATGCCTGGGTGGCTCAGTTGATGATGCGTCTGACTCTTCATTTTGGCTAAGTTCCAACCATGATCTCATGGTTCAAGAGTTCTAGCCCCACATCGGGCTCTGTGCTGACAGTGTGGAGCCTGCTTGGGATTCTCTCTCTCTCTCTCTCTCTCCCTTTTTGCCCTTCTCCCACTCATGCTCTATCCCTTAAAATAAATAAATAAACTTTTTAAAAAAATGTTGATGCCACAAAATTGGTTCAGCTGACATACTTCCACTTCAGCCATTTTTCCACCAGAGTCTGATGCTCCCAAATATGTGTCTGCGGGATATTTTCAACTAAATTTCTCCTTCTCAATTACACTGCAAATGGACAAACATGTCACCATTCCATGGGATACACATTCTTGGCCTCATACATCCCACAGGAATGCCTTCCCTTTGCCTCACCAAAGCACTGATTCATGTGACCCCCGAGGTCAGGAACCTGAGCTTCTCCCGTTCCTCTCCTCTGTCACCTCCTCTTCACGGGGCCTCCTGTCTAGCTCAGTTTTTTGGTTCCTTTGTCACTCACACCCCTCACCTTACTCCAAATCTTTCATGACTCCTTATTTACTTTGGCCCAGATCCCCAAGATCTCTGCATCAAAGTTCTTCAGAGCTCTCTTTCAAGTGTACGCTGTGTCTTCTTCAACTTTAAACTCTCCCCTTCCAAAGCTAGTTAGCCTCAGCATCTTCTCCCTATGTTCTATTCTCATTCTCATTCTAATGAGTGCTCACACTCAT
This sequence comes from Hyaena hyaena, assembly GCF_003009895.1. Taxonomy (NCBI): domain Eukaryota; kingdom Metazoa; phylum Chordata; class Mammalia; order Carnivora; family Hyaenidae; genus Hyaena; species Hyaena hyaena. Next base: position 172,871 of record NW_024081717.1, on the reverse strand, counting down.
TCTCATTCATGAGTGCTCAAGGCCAGCCTGCTGCTTATGCATCAGATTCCCTCCTTAATAGAGGGCAAGACTCCACCTTTCAACCTTTTCCATAGAAAACTTCTAAACCAAAGACAAGCATCCTGACCACTGCAAATGAGGTACTTACATCTTCATTTGTACCCAAGGCCAGCTTCATGGGGATATGACCTGGCCTGTTGCACTGGCTCTGCCCTTAGAAGGCCTTGCACTTGCTTCAGTGTTCTGCTGTCACTGCCTGAAAGCGCTTACTAATTTGAACAAGGGCCCCTACACCTTCATTTTGCACCAGGCCTGTTTGTACCTAATGTCAGCGTGCCATTGCATTCCTACTCTTCCTCTGTCTCCCCACGCTTCTCCTCTGCAAGGAGAAGCAAGCTCTGACTCTAGGTTCACCAGCTCCATAAACCCTCCCTACAAATGCAGCCCACAGTAACTTCCAAAGGAATCAGGGAGCATTTCACATTCACACCCCTCATTCGACCTTCTTGAAGTCATGCCCTCTGCTCTTAATTAATTTTTCCTGTCTGTGTGCTGGCTTCCTGGCTAGACTTTCAATATCCTGAAGGTATTTTTATTTTTTCGTATCATTGTGGCACCTTGCAAAAACTGTGTACATAAGAGACAATCTGTACATATTTTTTAAATGAAGATGGAACAAGTCTGTCAAAATGTGACTTTTTAAAATTGAACAAGCCCAGCTCTATTCCTTTTACCCCTCAGGACTCCCAGCATCGTGTGTTTGCTACATCTCCATGGAGGAAGGGGCCTGCTCTAGGAGGGAAGGCCTGCATTGTCCGGCCTCGTCCTTAACTATTATGAACGTCTGAATTAAACATCTAATTATGTAGGTACATTTAATTCAGTGGAGAATATAGCAGGACGCTCAAACAAAGGATTGTAAATTTGGCCTTATCAGTTATAAAGCTGCTATTTTGCTTTCAATCTTTCTGATTCATCTGTTTATCCCTTCTTTGGTTCTGCACATTCAGGGACAGAAAGAATTATGATAATTATCACTTCCAAAGTCTCAAGTTTTGTGGCATTGGTCACAAAATCCTGAGCCTTAAACAAAGGGGCTAGGACTTGGTCTATAATAGAACATATAAAGTGTGAAGTTTCTGGGTCTGCTAGGGCTGGTGTCTTTAGGCTTTAGTGATATACGATGCATAGGCAACAAAAGATTTTTACCCTAGTGGATCAATATATCAACTTAACTGTAACTTTTTTTTACACAGACCAATGGTTCTTTTCATACATTCATGATTACTATAATAGGCACAAGTTTAAAGAGCGCAGTTGTAGGGGCTTTATTAAGCCAGGACTGTGCAGGTTCCGTAGCTGAACTCTATCTGACCCATGACAGCACAGCAAGGATAGGTTATGACAATGGTCCCAAATTTGGCTGTTAATTCTCACCTTCAGGGTCACCTGGGAAGTTTTTAAGGCTGCCAGTGTCCAGGCCATAAACCAAACCATTTATATATGAATCTCTGGGGGTAGGATTTAGGCATTATTTTTTTTGAAATCTCCCCTGTATGCAGCTTGGTTTGAGAGCCACTTGGCTAAAGGGTAAAGACATCTTTCAGTCACTGTGAAACCTTACCACCAAAATGGGTAGCACTTTACAATATAAGCATTTTCGGGATTGACACACACAATAGTCTTTTGCAGCTTTTCCTGTATTTTCAATGAAGTCACAGGATCAGGCTTTAAGTTATAGTTGATTACCAAGAACTAGTGTGTGATTTAGTTTGAGAAATAAGTGGGGAGTGCCGTTAGCTTCTGTATATTATTTTAAACCCTATCTTGGGCCAGGGAATGAATGCATAGGAGGTAATCTCTGAGATCCTTGTGGCTTTCTCATGGGCCCCTCAGAATCATACCCCTTCATATAATCTAAGGATTTCTCTATTTGTTGGCTACAAACTCAGGTCTGCACTGTGGGTTTGGACACTCACATTACAGTTGTAGCAACAGAGGTACGTCAAGGAACAGGTCAAATAAGATTCTTTTTTAGGGAATATGCCGTGTTCTAAGATTTGGATACAAAGGCACTTCAATGAAATTAATATAGATCCAAATGTTGATAAATGCCTTTCAAGTTATACTATAACTTAAAGGCCACTTAAAACACCTTTCAAGGTTATACTATAACTTGAAGAATTAAATTTCCTCATGAGATCAACAAGTGACTGGACTGGTTTTAAAACTGTTTCAGTCTTATGATCAGAAAAGCAGTGGTAGGAGAATAACATAAGAATTAAGAAATATCAGTTGATTATACTCAAGGAAGTAAGAGATTCTGGTGGGAGAAAAGCTGAGATTGCAGTAGACAGATTCTACCAAAAGGAAGGGAAAAATAGATTGAAGGCCTGTCTATACAGATAACACAAGATAAAGAAAATAAGCTCATTCCTGGGGCGCCTGGGTGGCTCAGTCAGTTAAGTGTCCGACTTCAACTCAGGTCATGATCTCACGGTTCGTGGGTTCGAGCCCTGCATCGGGCTCTGTGCTGGCAGCTAGCTCAGAGCCTGGAGCCTGTCTTTGGATTCTGTATCTCCCTCTCTCTGTATCCCCCTCCCCTGCTCATGCTGTCTCTGTCTGACTCTCAAAATAAATAAAAAAACATTAAAATTTTTTTAAAAAAGGAAATAAGCTCATGCCTAACTACTCTTTAGGATGGTGCTCGTGAAGGGGAAATAGTGGAGCCATTACTGACCCTGTGACTGGGGCTTGCAGAGATAAGTGAAGAGGCAGGAGGCGTCAGAGGGCAGGCGACAGTACTTTCCAAGAGAGTGCACTGAGGAAAATGTTTAGAGGCTCCTTCTTAAGGCTTCGGGTAAAATCCATAAAAAGAGGGAGAAGAGTCACTGCTTACAGGTTGTGCAGCCCGAAGAGGTGATTATAAAACACTGGCTGGATTGCAGGGAAGCCTCTGACAGGGAGCACTAATTCTTGATGCCATTATTAGCTGATTTGAAGACGATTTGTTACTGTAAGGGCCATAAATGTATCTCCTGTCCTTGGACATGATTTAACCTTGGCACTATTGACATTTTTGGGCCAGAGAAGTCATCGTTGTGGGGACCACCCTGTGTTTAACAGCATCCGTGACCTCTATCCATGAGATGCCAGTAGAAATCCCCCAGCTGTGACAACCAAAGCTGTCTGTAGGCTTTGCCCAATCCCTGTTGGGGGCACTTAAATAATAAAGTATCATACTGACCTCACATGGAATTTCAGCAGGAAGCACAATTGCCTGTGGTATGGTGTCTCGTGAAGTTTTTGATAATTCTTCAGTGTCCTGTCTCTTACTTATTTCCCTGGAATGTTCCACTTTTAGGTCCGTTGGAATATTAACCTCAAGGTAGTCATCAGAACCTAGAGAAAAGTGCATGAATGTGAACTACATCACAATTATAATATAGCCAAGGTCGTATTAATTCCTCCATTGTTTTAAAGACTAATTGCTAAACGATGAATTTGATTAATATATGGGATAACAGAACTGAGTTTAAAATAACTGAAGCAATGTTAATAAGTAAAATAACACTTCACAATTTAACTTAGTGACGGAACTAAACCAACTATATACGTCCACCTACTAATTTAAGGTTCCCCCCAAAATATCTAACCACCATTTAATATTTTTCTTAATATTAAATTAGCAAACCTGAAAAAGATGAAACTGTCTTTTCAATGACTGTAACTAAGGAAATTTATTTTATTTTATTTTATTTTTAATAGTTTATTGTCAAATTAGTTTCTACATAACACACAGTGCTCATCCCCAAAGTGCCCTCCTCCATGCCCATCCCCCCTCCCCCCCACATCCATCAGTCCTCAGTTTTTGTCAGCATTCAAGAGTCTCTCATGGTTTGCCTCTCTCCCTTTCCCCCACCATTTCCGCCCTTCTTCTCCCCCTTGTTCCTCCGTCAAGTTCCTCCTAATCCTCCTATACGTGCAAACATATGATATTTGTCCTTCTCTGCCTGACTTATTTCGCTCAGCATAACCCCCTCAAGGTCCATCCATGTTGCTACACATGGCCAGATTTCATTGTTTCTCATTGCCATGTAGTATTCCATGGTATAGATAAACCACATCTTCTTGATCCATTCATCTGTTGATGGACACTTAGGCTCTTTCCATGTTTTAGCTATTGTGGAGAGTGCTGCTATGAACATTGGGGTACATGTGCTCCTATGCCTCAGCATTTCTGTATCCCTTGGGTAAATTCCTAGCAGTGCTATTGCTGGGTCATAAGGGAGTTCTATTGTTAGTTTCCTGAGGAACCTCCACACTGTTAGGAAATTTATTTTAAATGAGAACAATTATTTATACTTTAAAAAGATTTCTAATTTTTAAAAACAAAAAGCGTGACTGGGAAACATCACTAAATAAACTAGAATTTCCACAACACTGGTTTACTAGTGAAATACTAGTGTTCATCCAAATGTTATGTTCTGTGAAAAGTGTGTTCTATCTTAAATAAGCTGGTATTCTTTGTGGCAGCATTACTAAGGACAGTGAAATATGTTAATGCGAGTTTTCAATCTCAAGGGGAAAGAATATTTGATTCCTTTTTGTTTTAACATTTTGTAATCTAGCATTTGGTCTCAATCATTAAAACATTTTCTCTACTGAATAAAAAAAATGCTGTGTTAAGAGTGAAGGTTAATTTTTTTTTTATTACTCAGTATTTCAAAGCCTCTCATTAGAGTACAGACCAGTGTGGCTGAAACCAAGTCTCTAACAACTAAATCACATCTGTAAACCCTTAAGGTAACCCCAAAAGTATCCCTGAATCCACCAAGAAGAGAACTGGTAAAAAAGAAACTAGCTCCTGACAGCTAGAAACTGCCCCAACACTGTGTAGAAACCTCGGTGTTGGCTGGAAGCTGGTCCAGTGTCCTCCCCGTGAAATAGACAGTTTCACAGAACATCAACATCAGACGCGGTCACTCTGACACTGGGGTGGATTAAGTCAGAGGTCAGACCACTGTGTCGTCACGTCTGAATCCAAGCAAAAGGATGAGCACGGCCAAAATCACAAGAATGACCAAACATCCCCAATCCCAGCTCCTGTCCGCAGCTATCACTTCTTTACCAATTTCAGCTTTCATCTCTTTTTCATTTCTCTCGGCCTCTAGAGGGTAACTACGCTTTCCAGTTTTCCTGGGATTTTCCTGGTGCAGGCACTGCCATGCTGTGTCCTAAGAACCCCTTCAGTCTCAGGCACACTGAAACAGCTGGTCACCTTGATTTTGATCAAAGTCACTGATATACCAAAACATAAAATTACAATTGCTTTTTGACAGCAAGCAAACTGTAGCAAAACTGCTTTCCTGAAACCTCCCTCAGATCACTTAGCAACAAGCTTAAATGCTACAGTAAGTCGTTTCTAATACTCTTCCTGAGATGGCCCGTGGTTCTCCATGGTGTGCCTTCTCTTCATTGCAACTGACAAAAAGACCAAAGAGTTCAAGTGCAGGTGTGTTCCTGGTGGTGTGTGGCTAAAGGACACTGATAGGATAGAAAGGAAGAAGAGTCAAAGGCAGTACAGATAGAAATAGCTAAAATTTGGTTATTTTATCTAAAAAAAGTGAAGTTGCCAGTTTCATATAGGTAATTCTGTCAGTAAAAACAGAATAACAAAAAGACATGCCCTCCAGAGAGCAACACCCCACACCACATCTAAGAAAGAGAGTGTGTGTGTAGTTTTGTTTTGTTTTCTTTTTTTTTTTTTGGTTTGTTATTTTGTTTTTGTTTGTTTGGTTGGTTTTTTTGGTGTTGTTTCGTCTTATGAAAGTTGCAGAATAAAACCAAAAAATTACCTGGGATTTCCAGATTTTTTTAAGTACTAGTCTTCCTTGAAATGAAAGGAAAAGTAACCTTTATTTCTTTAACAATTTCATAAGTGGTTTCATTTTCTCTTTCTTTCTCTCTCTCTGTCTCTGTCTCTCTCTCTCTCTCTCTCTCTCTCTCACACACACACACACACACACACACACACACACACACACATTCATACCCCAAAACAGTGAAAGGTTGTTTAGAACTGATTCAATCATTTTGTGAGTTGATGAAAAAGTCAGGAAACCATTTTATTTAACACACTTTAGAAGGAGGAGGTGTAAATTATTTTAGCGCAGCAACAACTAGATGTTTTCTGCTAATTCCTCTGGGGTATTAGGTTAAGAAGAGCTATTTTATTTACCCTGAGGACATAATCATGACTATACAAAAAGATTTATCTCCATGAACGTTCACAGAATCACTGTTTATAATGCAGAAAATTGGAAGCAGTCGAAACAATAAGGGACTAGATAAAAATCTGCACCGTGAAAAAGATACTGTCACCAATAAAAATTCTATCAGAGAATATTTACCGATAAGAAACAGGTTTATAATATAACTGAAAAATTTTTAAGTTATGAAATTATCAATGTAGTAGGTTCTTATTTTATTGGTAAAATAAAAAGTATAGGACGTTTGGTTTCAGGTTTCACATGTAAGGTGCTTTGGAAATCAACACTATTCCTAACAAAAAGCTGTACAGACTGAAAAAAACCACTCTTCTTTGATCCTTAAGAAAGGGGTGCACATTACACAAACTGCTGTCCCCCGAATTGGAGACATAGTCAGGGAAGTACAGGGAGTCTCAATTATAGAGTAAAGAGTTAGGAGTGCGGACCACTCCAGGAACCAGTGCCGGGGTAGGGAAACCACAACTGTAATCGATGAATTGCCTGATGCTCAGTGTGGACAAATCTGAGAGTTAAAAATTGCAAAGAATTCCAGCTGAAGGAGGCCCTCCACATTATTTTGAGATTTACCTCCAGGAGCTTGACTAGATTCCCACAGAAAATATTAGAGAAAATGTCCCTCCTTCACCTGGCAGGGGGAGGGGAAAAGAAACCATTTTGAAATACTCCATAGCGTTCTGTTCTAAGAAAGGGTTGTTCTCAGGGCAGACTGGTTAATGAGAGGCTAACCTACTGAGGAATTCTCAGCATCTAAGTGACGTGGGGAAGAGAAATACCCAATAGCAGCCCACTGTAGCCATCTTTACCCACATAAGGGGAGAAAAAAGACTAAGGGACTCCTGTGAAGTTCATGGTTCAGAACTATAGGTTCACTAAATGACTGAGACCTAATCTTAGGACTCTAGAAAGCTTCCTTTACCCCCCAAACCTCAGAACCACATTACCAAAAGCCTATTTATAGCAGTTCATTTTACCTAGTACATCATGTCTATCGAGAAGGCATATCAAAAGGCCAAAATCCAAATTTGATGAGACAGAGTACCGCAAGGATGTCAGAATCATTAGACTGGGAATTGAAAGCAGCTCTGATTAACTTGCTAAGAGTTCTGATGTATAAAGTAGACAGTATGCAAAACAGATGGGTGATGTAAGCAGAGTAATAGAACTTCTACAAAAGAATCAAAAAGATATGGTAGAGGTTAAAAATACTGTAACAGAAATGAAGACTGCCTTTGATGAGTTTATCGACTCAGTAGACTGAACATGATTGAGGAAAGAATCTTTGAGCTAGAGAATACATCAATAGAATCCTTGAAAACTGAAAAGCAAATAGGAAAACAAACAAACTAAACTAAAAAACAAAACAAAAGAGCAGAATATCCAAGGACAATGAGATAACTACAAAGGTGTAACATACATGTAACGGGAATACCAGAAGTAGAAGGAAAAAAAAAAGGAACAAAATAAGTATTTCAAAGAATAATGACTGAGAATTTCTCCAAACTAATGTTAGATACCAAATAAAAATGCATTTAAGGATATTGCCTTCAACCTGCAGAAAATTGGGTGTCTAGGTGGCTCAGTTGGTTAAGTGTCTGACTTCAGCTTAGGTCATAGTCTCATGGTTTTTGAGTTTGAGCCCTGCATCTGGCTCTGTGTTGACAGCTCAGAGCCTGGAGCCTGCTTCAGATTCTGTGTCTCCCTCTCTCTTTGCCCCTCCCCCACTCACTCTCTCTCTCTTTCTCTCTCTCTCAAAAATAAATAAATATTTTAAAAAATTCAAACTGTAGAAAATCAAAGATAAAGTCCTAAATTACCTAGGGAAAAAAAGCCTTACCCATAGAAAAACAAAAACAAGAATGATATTTGACTTCTCCTTAGAAGCTGTGTAAGCAAGAAGAGAGTAGAGTGAAATTTTTAAAGTGTAGAAGAAATAAACCACAAAAACAAAATTCTGCACCCTATGAAACTATCCTTTAAAAGTGAAAAAGAAATAAAGCCTCTCTTGGATAATCAAATATTGGGATAATCTGTTGTTAGTAATTCCTGCCACCTGCAAGAAAAGATAAAGGAGATTTTTAGAAAGAAGGAAATAATATAGGTCAGAATCTCTGATCTGCATAAAGAAAAGAATCAAAGAAATAACTGAAGATAAAATATCCCTAATCTCACACAAAAAGACACAGATAATATGAATAGGTCTATAGCTAATTTGTATTGAAGAAATTGAATCAATAATAACCTTCTGAAGCAGAAAGCACCAGGCCCTGATAGGAACTGGGGAATTCTACAAAACATTTAAGGAAAAAATTATACCAATTCTCTACGACTGCTTTTTAGAGGTTAAAAGCAGAGGTAATATGTCCCAACTCATTCTATAAGGCCATCTTTACCCTAATAACAAAACATTACAAGAAATAAAGAATATTGCAAGACATTATAGAAAAGACATTGCAAGAAAAGAAACTATAGACCAATCTCTTGTGAACGTAGACACAAACATCCTCACAAAATATTAGCAAGTTCAATCCAAAGAAGAATGAAGAGTGGGATTTATTCCAGTTATGTAAAGTTGTTAAACATTCAAAAATAAATTAACATAATCCATCACATCAACAGACTAAAAAATTGAAAATTACATGTTCATATCAATAGATGCAGGAAAACTATTGGACAAAATCCAATACCAAGCCTTTATAAAAACTCTCCGTAAACCAGGAGTAGAGGGAAACTTTCCCAACTTGATATGGATAATCGACAAAAACCCTACACCTAACATCATGTTTAATGTAGGAAACTCAAATTTTTCCATTAAGATTATGTAGAAGGCAAGAATGCCCTCTCTCACTATTCTTTCTCATCATTTTACTGGAAGTTCTTGCTAATGCAATTAAGGCAAGAAAAGGAAACAAAACACAGATTAGAAGGAAGACATAAAACTGTCTTTGTTGGGAGAAATATGATGATCTATGCTGTAAACCCAAAAGCACTAACAAATTCCTGGATATCTAGTATCTAAGAAAGAACTATTCTGCAAAATATACAAAAAAAAAAAAACCCTCTTAAACTCAACAATAAGAAAATGACATTAGCTTTTCTCACTTATCCAACCATATTCTACCTTTTACCTCTTTGAAAAAAGCTTCTTATCCCTTCTGCCTGTTCATTCTATTTCCAGTTGTGCCTCATCCCGCCCTGCCTTCTCTCTCTTTCTCTATGCTCTTCAACCAGCACTGCATACACACGGCTATTTAACTGTAGCTGGGAAATCCAGGTATATGCTTTAAACCATTCTTTGTCCATTGGTTTTCTTCTTTTTTCCTTTTATTTTCCCCTTTTTGACCCTTTTATGTATTTTATATTCCATATTATTCGTCCTCCCTCCTCCGTCTTTTCTTTTAACTTTTTCGTTTTCCCTCTCGCTTTGCATGTTAGTTGAATTAGCCTGTGCGTTTGTGTGCTCCTGCTCCCTGTGTGTTTGTCTGTCTGTTTTCTTTTCCAGGGCTACCTCAAGAAACAAGCTAGAGTACACAAGGTGGAGAGTCCCAAATATCACTACGAAAAGGAAAATAAAATAACCAAGGTCCCAACAAGAGAGACCA